>NC_068453.1:15894757-15964757 GCF_023373465.1 Oncorhynchus keta
GTATCCAGGGGCTCTCCTCTAGTAACCAGGGACTCTCCTCTAGTATCCAGGGGCTCTCCTCTAGTAACCAGGGGCTCTCCTCTAGAATCCAGGGACTCTCCTCTAGAATCCAGGGACTCTCCTCTAGTATCCAGGGACTCTCCTCTAGTATCCAGGGACTCTCCTCTAGTATCCAGGGGCTCTCCTCTAGTATCCAGGGACTCTCCTCTAGAATCCAGGGACTCTCCTCTAGTATCCAGGGGCTCTCCTCTAGTATCCAGGGACTCTCCTCTAGTAACCAGGGGCTCTCCTCTAGAATCCAGGGACTCTCCTCTAGTATCCAGGGACTCTCCTCTAGTATCCAGGGACTCTCCTCTAGTAACCAGGGACACTCCTCTAATACAATTTTAAAACACTAAAGTGCTATTTGGAGAAGAACAAAAACAAGCATAAATTACCCCAGCCATTATGACCTTGGCTGCTGTAGCTTCATTTACCTCAGTCCATTTACAGACACACAGCCTATTAGCTAGACAATTAGCCGCTACACATTTAATCAACACCTGGATTAAAATCTATAAATCAATACGTACAGCGGAATCTGTTAGCAGAAATTAGCCGTTATAAAAGCTACTTCCCTGTAATTCTACACATTTTGTCATGATTTACACCATGTTAGTATGATATCTGAGTGAGAGTGACTAACAAAATCAATGGGGGACCCCTGGAGGTCAAGGCCCCTTGGCACATGAGCTGCGTGCCCGGTCAGTAATTTGGTCAGGATTCCTACGTTTAGTTAGCTGGCTAGACTAACTACACCAACAGTTTTGAAGAGTTTTAACTGACATGGGGCTAATTGAGTTACTGTCAGTGAAGGGCATATAAAAATAGGAAAACTGCTGATGCACAACCAAATGTTGAAATTGCACCGTGTGTATTCTACTATTCTAACTCTGCACAGTAAGATGAGACCTCGACTGAATTCCCCTAAAAATTTAACTGAAAGCTGTGACCCACAGACCTACAAAGAGATGCACAGCGAGAACAGAGAGAGATGGACAAGCAAGGAAATGATTCAGCTACTACAGAGAAAACAAACCGCGACCTTCGATTTCAGGGAAACATCTACCATCTAACCATGTTGCCTATGAGCAAAGACATACCAGTGAAGTACTTTCATTACTATCATTTTCCACATGGAATGAAAAGTTACACACTTACTTTCAGTAAAAGTCAAAAGTTTTGACACACCTACTCATTAAAGGGGTTTTCTTTATTTGTACTATTTTCTACATTGTAGAATAATAGTGAAGACATCAAAACTATGAAATCACAAAGTAACCAAGGAAGTGTAGTCAATATATATTTTGCCACCCTTTGCCTTGATGACAGCTTTGCACACTTGACATTCTCTCAACCAACTTCATGAGGAATGCTTTATCCAACAGTCTTAAAGGAGTTCTCACATATGCTGAGCACTTGTTGGCTGCTTTTCCTTCACTCTGCGGTCCAACTCTTCCCAAACCATCTCAATTGGGTTGAGGTTGGGTGTTTGTGGAGGCCAGGTCATCTGAGGCAGCACTGCATCAGTCTCCTTGGTAAAATAGTCCTTACACAGCCTGGAGGTGTGTTTTGGGTCATTGTACTGTTAAAAAACAAATGATAGTCCCACTAAGCACAAACCAGAAGGGATGGCAAATCGCTACAGAATGCTGTGGTAGCCATGCTGGTTAAGTGTGCCACCATCACACCTCCTCCTCCGTCCTTCACGGTGGGAACCACACATGCAGAGATTGTTCGTTCACCTACTCTGCGTCTCACACAGACACGGCCATCAGACCAAAGTCATCAGACCAAAGGACAGATTTCCACCGTCTATTCTGGTTAGTGTTGATTGGCTTATTTCACTGTAGAGCCTCTAGACCTGCTCATTATACCTTATCCAAACTTTCAGTTCCACCACCCACACATGCGATGACATCACCTGGTTTCAATGATGTTTCTAGAGACAATATCTCTCTCATCATCACTCAATGACTAAGTTTACCTCTACTGTATTCACATCCTACCATACCTTTGTCTGTACATTATACCGTGAAGCTATTTTATCGCCCCCAGAAACCTCATTTACTCTCTGTTCCAGACGTCCTAGATGACCAATTCTCATAGCTTTTAGCCGTACCCTTATCCTACTCCTCCTCTGTTCCTCTGGTGATGTAGATGTGAATCCAGGCCCTGCAGTGCCTAGCTCCACTCCAATTCCCCAGGCGCTCTCTTTTGATGACTTCTGTAACCCGTAATAGCCTTGGTTTCATGCATGTTAACATTAGAAGCCTCCTCCCTAAGTTTGTTTTATTCACTGCTTTAGCACACTCTGCCAACCCGGATGTCCTAGCCGTGTCTGAATCCTGGCTTAGGAAGACCACCAAAAACTCTTAAATCTCCATCCCTAACTACAACATTTTAAGACAAGATAGAACGGCCAAAGGGGGCGGTGTTGCAATCTACTGCAGAGATAGCCTGCAGAGTTTTGTCCTACTTTCCAGGTCTGTACCCAAACAATTTGAACTTCTACTTTTAAAAATCCACCTCTCTAAAAACAAGTCTCTCACCATTGCTATAGACCACCCTCTGCCCCCAGCTGCGCTCTGGACACCATATGTAAACTGATTGCACCCCATCTATCTTCAGAGCTCGTGCTGCTAGGTGACCTAAACTGGAACATGCTTAACACCCCAGCTATCCTCCAATCTAAGCCTGATGCCCTCAATCTCACACAAACTATCAATGAACCTACCAGGTGCCACAACAAAGCCGTAAACACGGGCAACCTCATAGATATCATCCTAACCAACTTGCCCTCTAAATACACCTCTGCTGTTTTCAACCAAGATCTCAGCGATCACTGCCTCATTGCCTGCATCTGTAATGGGTCAGCAGTCAAGCGACCTCCACTCATCACTGTCAAACACTCCCTGAAACACTTCAGCGAGCAGGCCTTTCTAATCGACCTGGCCCAGGCATCCTGGAAGGATATTGACCTCATCCCGTCAGTAGAGGATGCCTGTGTATTTTTTTTTAAATGCCTTCCTCACCATCTTAAATAAGCATGCCCCATTCAAGAAATTTAGAACCAGGAACAGATATAGCCCTTGTTTCTCTCCAGACCTGACTGCCCTTAACCAACACAAAAACATCCTATGGCGTTCTGCATTAGCATCGAACAGCCCCTGTGATATGCAACTTTATAGGGAAGTTAGAAATCAATATACACAGGCAGTTAGAAAAGCCAAGGCTAGTTTTTCAAGCAGAAATTTGCTTCCTGCAACACAAACTGAAAAAAGTTCTGGGACACCGTAATGTCCATGGAGAATAAGAACACCTCCTTCCAGCTGCACACTGCACTGAGGATAGGAAACTCGGTCACCACCGATAAATCCACTATAATTGAGAAATTCAATAAGCATTTTTCTATGGCTTGCCATGCTTTCCACCTGGCTACCCCTACCCCGGTCAACAGCACTATACCCACCACAGCAACTCGCCCAAGCCTTCCACATTTCTCCGTCTCCCATCCAGTCAGCTGATGTTCTGAAAGAGCTGCAAAATCTGGACCCCTACAAATCAGTTGGGCTAGACAATCTGGACCCTTTCTTTCTAAAATGTTCTGCCGAAATTGTTGCAACCCCGATTACTAGCCTGTTCAAACTCTCTTTCGTGTCGTCTGAGATTCCCAAAGATTGTAAAGCAGCTGCGGTCAACCCCTCTTCAAAGGGGGACACTCTTGACCCAAACTGCTACAGACCTATATCTACCATACCCTGTCTTTCTAAGGTCTTCGAAAGCCAAGTCAACAAACAGATTACCGACCATTTCGAATCCCACTGCACCTTCTCCGCTATGCAATCTGGTTTCAGAGCTGGTTATGGGTGCACCTCAGCCACGCTCAAGGTCCTAAACGATATCTTAACCACCATTGATAAGAAACAATACTGTGCTGCCGTATTCATTGACCTGGCCAAGGCTTTCGACTCTGTCAATCATCACATCCTCATCGGTAGACTCGATAGCCTTGATTTCTCAAATGATTGCCTCGCCTGGTTCACCAACTACTTCTCTGATAGAGTTCAATGTGTCAAATCAGAGGGCCTGTTGTCCGGGCCTCTGGCAGTCTCTATGGGGGTGCCACAGGGTTCAATTCTTGGGGCTACCCTCTTCTCTGTATACATCAATGATGTCGCTCTTGCTGCTGGTGAGTCTCTGATCCACCTCTACGCAGACGACAACATCCTGTATACTTCTGGCCTTTATTTGGACACTGTGTTAACAATCCTCCAGACGAGCTTCAATGCCATTACAACTCTCCTTCCGTGGCCTCTAACTGCTCTTACATACAAGTAAAACCAAATGCATACTCTTCAACCGATCGCTGCCTGCACCTGCCCGCCCGTCCATCATCACTACTCTGGACGGTTCGGACTTAGAATATGTGGCCAACTACAAATACCTAGGTGTTTGGTTAGACTGTAAACTCTCCTTCCAGACTCACATCAAACATCTCCAATCCAAAGTTAAATCTTGAATTGGCTTCCTATTTCGCAACAAAGCATCCTTCACTCATGCTGCCAAACATACCCTCGTAAAACTGACAATCCTACCGTAGTTTAGTTGTGTTCGTTACTTGTAGCTTTAGCTAGCTGTCCTATATGTCGTGCAGATATAAGATCTGCTTACTCTTCCTGGTTCTGCCTGTATGAAGAGTTTGCCCTCCACTGTCCTTCTCCACTGGGTTCCATTGTACTGAGTTTGAAGCCTCCTTGACCTCTCTCTTTGTATGATTTGGTTCGAACTCACCTTCAGTCTTATTGTTAGAGCTGAGGAAAGATGTGTTTGATATTTCTCATAATGGAGTGATGTATTTTTTGCCTCAAGAGGCTCACGACTCATCTCTTTTTTTCTCTGCTTGCTTTGCTTGGCTGGTTGGCAGTCAGTGGCGTGTTAATACATGATAAAGGAAATCAAAGGCTTACCGACAGCCTGATTGGATACAACATCTTGAAGAAACAGTACACGTAGACAGTGCATATCATTTGAGAATATTATTCTTTTAAAAATAATTTTCTACCATCTTAATGCATTTAATGCATTCTATTTGGTATGAAAGCCTAAAGACAAGCAGTGAAATTCAAATCTAACTGATGGCTTTTTGCTATTTGCCCCCCCACCCCCCCACCCCCCCACCTACACACACACACACACACACACACACCTCCCTCCCCTTCTAACACACTCCTATTGTGTTTCACTGCTAATTATTTTTCAAAGGAGCAATTTATTTCCATTTTTATAATTTTATCCATTCCCCCAAAGATAACATCAGTGAATTCATTATCTTTGAGAGAGAGATGAGGGGGTAAAGAAAAAGATTCATATTGTATCTCTCCATCTCTCTCTTTTCTCTGTCTGTTTTTCCCATTTCAGATGCATCCTTTGTAAAGGCATATGGAAATGGGAGAGGAGCAGATGGTGATATGGTCCCACGGGCAGTACAGATGACTTATGAATAATGAAGAATAGAGAGGAAATTGTTTGGCTGGTTACACAGAGGTGTGATGCTATAGATACACAGTCGTTCCACACAGATAAACCTTAATCAATAGTGAATCATTTCTGAATGATGATGCACCCACAGCGCCACTTCATATCTGTCTGCTTGAACTACTTGTTTATCAAATGGCTTCGTGGCAGACAATTAACGGAAGACAAGGTTAATTTGAATTACGCTGTTTTTGATCAACTATCGTAATGTACAACATCTATTCCCTTTGGAAAAGTCCTTTACTTCAGCTCCTTTATTGAGAGTGTGTATCTTTACTAAATAATATGTTTTTCAATAAAACAAATTAAATTGTATTTTTTTATTATCATGCGCCGAATACAACCGGTGTAGACTTTACTGTGAAATGCTTACTTACAAGCCCTTCCCAACGATGCAGAGTTTAGATGTTGGTACATTGCTTTGAGCACTTGCTTCTATTCAGCCACAAGAGCATTAGAGAGGTCGGGCACTGATGTTGGGCGATTACGCCTGGCTCGCAGTCAGCATTCCAATTCATTCCAAAGGCGTTAGATGGAGCTGAGGTCAGGGCACTATGCAGGCCAGTCAAGTTCTTCCACACCAATCTCGACAAACCATTTCTGCATGGACCTCGCTTTGTGCATGGGGGCATTGTCATGCTAAAACAGGAAAGGGTCTTCCCCAAACTGTTGCCACAAAGTTGGAAGCACAGGATCATCTAGAATGTTATTGTATGATGTAGCGTTAAGATTTCCCTTCACTGGAACTAAGGGCCCTAGCCGAACCATGAAAACAGCCCAGATCGTTATTCCTCCTCCACCAAACTTTACAGCTGGAACTATACATTGGGGCAGGTAGTGTTCTCTTGGCATCCGCCAAACCCAGATTCGTCCGTCGGATTGCCAAACGGTAAAGCGTGATTCATCCCTCCAGAGAACGCGTTTCCACTACTCCAGAGTTCAATGGTGGCGAGTTTTACACCATTCCAGCTGAAGCTAGGCATTGCGCATGGTGATCTTAAGCTTGTGTGAGGCTGCTTGGCCATGGAAACCCATTTCATGAAGCTCTCGACTAACATTGCTTGTGCTGACGTTGCTTCCAGAGGCAGATTGGAACTCGGTGATGAGTGTTGCAACCAAGGACAGACGATTAGTAAGCGCCAGGCGCTTCAGCACTCGGTGGTCCAGTTCTGTGTGCTTGTCTGGCCTACCACTTCGTGGCTTGTTGGAAAGATGGCATCTATGACAGTGCGACGTTGAAAGTCACTGAGCTCTTCAGTAACTTCAAATGTTTGTCTATGGAGATTGCATAATTGTTCTTGATCTTATACACCTGTCAACAACTGGTGTGACTGAAATATCTGAATCCACTAATTTAAAGGGGTATCCTGATACTTTGGTTTATATAGTGCATATACATAAAGGCAGGGTAAAGTGACTAGGCATCAGGATAGATGACAAGAGTAAAATAGAGAACAGAGTAGCAGCAGCAAATGATGTGTAAAACTGTGTGTGTGCGCGAGAGTAATGTGTATGTATGTACAGTTGAAGTCGGAAGTTTACATACACCTTAGCCAAATAAATGTAAACTTAGTTTATCACAATTCCTGACATTTAATCCTAGTAAAAATTCCCAGTCTTAGGTCAGTTAGGATCAACAATTTATTTTAAGGATGTGAAATGTCAGAATAATACTAGAGAGAATGATTTATTTCAGCGTTTATTTCTATCATCACATTCCCAGTGGGTCAGAAGTTTACATACAATTGTTTAACTTGGGTCAAACGTTTTGCGTAGCCTTCCACAAGCTTCCCACAATAAGTTGGGTGAATTTTGGCAGAGCTGGTGTAACTGAGTCAGGTTTGTAGGCCTCTTTGCTCACACACACTTTTTCAGTTCTGCCCACAGATTTTCTATAGGATTGAGGTCAGGGCTTTGTGATGGCCACTCTAAAACCTTGACTTTGTTGTCCTTAAGCCATTTTGCCACAACTTTGGAAGTATGCTTGGGGTTATTGTCCGTTTGGAAGACCCATGTGTGACCAAGCTTTAACTTCCTGACTGATGTCTTGAGATGTTGCTTCAATATATCCACATAATTCTCTTTCCTCATGATGCCATCTATTTTGTGAAGTGCACCAGTCCCTCTTGCAGCAAAGCACCCCCACAACATGATGCTTCCACCCCCGTGCTTCACGGTTGGGATCGTGTTCTTCGACTTGCAAGCCTCCCACTTTTCCTCCAAACATAACGATTATGGCCAAACAGTTCTATGTATGTTTCATTTGACCAGAGGACATTTCTCCAAAAAGTACAATATTTGTCCCTATGTTTAGTTTTAAATCATAGTCTGGCTTTTTTATGGCGGTTTTGGAGCAGTGGCTTCTTCCTTGCTGAGTGGCCTTTCAGGTGATGTCGATATAGGACTCATTTTACTGTGGATATAGATACCTTTGTACCCGTTTCCTCCAGCATCTTCACAAGGTCCTTTGCTGTTGTTCTGGGATTGATTTGCACTTTTCGCACCAAAGTAAAGTTCATCTCTTGGAGACAGAATGTGTCTCCTTCCTGAGCGGTATGACGGCTGCGTGGTCCCTTGGTGTTTATACTTGCGTACTATTGTTTGTACAGATGAATGTGGTACCTTCAGGCGTTTGGAAATTGCTCCCAAGGATGAACCAGACTTGTGGAGGCCTACAATTTTTTTCTGAGGTCTTGGCTGATTTCTTTTGATTTTCCCATGAAGTCAAGCAAAGAGGCACTGAGTTTGAAGGTAGGTCTTGAAATACATCAACAGGTGCACCTGCAATTGACTTAAATTATGTCAATTAGCCTATCAGAAGCATCTAAAGCAATGACATAACTTTCTGGAATGTTCCAAGCTGTTTAAAGGCACAGTCAACTTGTGTAAACTTCTGACCCACTGGAATTGTGATACTGTGAATTATAAGTGAAATAATCTGTCTGTAAACAATTGTTGGAATAATTCATTGCGTCATGCACAAAGTAGATGTCCTAACTGACTTGCCAAAACTATAGTTTGTTAACAAGACATTTGTGGAGTGGTTGAAAAACAAATTTGAATGACTCCAACCAAATTGTATGTAAACTTCCGACTTCAACTGTATGTATGTGTATTTGTATTGTGTCGGTCTGCACACGCGCGTGTGGTCGTTTATGTGAATGTGTTTGGGTTTTGTGTGCGAGTGTCAATGTGGTGTGTGTGAATATTAACCAAGACAATTACTGAAAACGGTAATCATTTTCTAACTTGATTGTTGTCTCTCTGTCCTTATCTTTCTCTCTGAACGACCAGACCAGTGCTGTCGTGACCCAGATATAGGCCTGCTGCAATGGGAGTGCTGTAGAGCGAGAGCACAGAGAGCTGGTTAACCACAAACACACATGGTTAACTCTTCTTCCTCTACGTGCTCTGTTTCCCAGGCCTGTACAGTCTATCATAGCGGAGTCCTGACACACAGTACTACTGCTCTATATGAATGGATTTATGTAGGTCTTACCAGGATCCACTAACCTGGGATCATATCCAATCACAACCCTCCATCTTAAGTGACAGGCCTCTCAACACTCCCCAAAAATGAAGGAAATACAAGACACGGTAAGGATTGAAGCCTTATAGACGATATGACAAAATATTGTAGTCGTCTGCGGTTGCAGAAGATTGTCTTGTACATGAGATTTTTATTAAACAGCTTTAAAAAAAATGTTTAACCAGTTAAATGGTTGTTTACTCCTCTGCAATCAAAATGTATCCAGTTTGTTTTCAGATACAGCTGGGAAAAGGGAAAAAAATCATGCAAAACAGACGGTAGAAATTGTGTTGCCAAGCAACCATTTTAGGTAGCAGTTGATTAAAACACTTTTCAGGCTGGCTCAATCGAAAGTGTCAGAGTTGGTGTATGTGCTATTAAATTAATTCAACTGTGCAGTAACAGAGAACTGGTGAAGCACGACTCGTCTTGCTGCTGTGAAATACTCTCATCTGAATATGTACTGTCTGTATTCAATTCAATGTCTATTACATTAAGAACATGTTACAGTCTTGGAAATACAACAGGCTATTAGTCACTGCCTGCATGAAAAAACACAATGAAATCCAAATCAGTAATGGAATGGTTATGACTACCTACGTAGTTCATTCAGGCCTACCCGCCTGTGAGTTTATACGTGGTTTTAAAAAACACTTTGATGAATTCTTCTTCTCTATAAAAACAAAACGTCATTACAAAATCAGTAGAAATGTATTTTCTTATCAACACTTATCAAAAATATCTGCACCGGGTTTTGCATAGATGGATAGAACGTATTTGACTGTTTACATGATTGTGAAAGCAACTTCTTAAAAAGTGAAAAGGGTAAAAAGCTCATTCAGGACTTTGGTCACATTGTAGATACTCGCAACTGACCGTCTGTAGATACTCGCAACTGACCGTCTGTAGATACTCGCAACTGACCGTCTGTTGATAAGCAACTGACCGTCTGTTGATAAGCAACTGACCGTCTGTTGATAAGCAACTGACCGTCTGTTGATAAGCAACTGACCATCTGTTGATAAGCAACTGACCGTCTGTTGATAAGCAACTGCTTGCTAAGGTTACGGTTAGGGTAAGGTTTAGAATAAGGTTAAGAATAAGGGTAGGGTTAGGGTTACGGTTAGGGTAAGGTTTAGAATAAGGGTTAGGGTACGTTTTAGAATAAGGGTTAGGTTATGGTTAGGGTACGGTTTAGAATAAGGGTTAGGTTACGGTTAGGGTAAGGTTTAGAATAAGGGTTAGGTTATGGTTAGGGTACGGTTTAGAATAAGGGTTAGGTTACGGTTAGGGTAAAGTTTAGAATAAGGGTTAGGTTACGGTTAGGGTACGGTTTAGAATAAGGGTTAGGTTACGGTTAGGGTACGGTTTAGAATAAGGGTTAGGTTACGGTTAGGGTACGGTTTAGAATAAGGGTTAGGTTACGGTTAGGGTACGGTTTAGAATAAGGGTTAGGTTACGGTTAGGGTAAGGTTTAGAATAAGGGTTAGGTTACGGTTAGGGTAAGGTTTAGAATAAGGGTTAGGTTACGGTTAGGGTACGGTTTAGAATAACGGTTAGGTTACGGTTAGGGTAAGGTTTAGAATAAGGGTTAGGTTACGGTTAGGGTACGGTTTAGAATAAGGGTTAGGTTACGGTTAGGGTAAGGTTTAGAATAAGGGTTAGGTTACGGTTAGGGTACGGTTTAGAATAACGGTTAGGTTACGGTTAGGGTACGGTTTAGAATAACGGTTAGGTTACGGTTAGGGTAAGGTTTAGAATAGGGGTTTGGGTACGGTTTAGAATAAGGTTAGGTTATTGTTAGGTTACGGTTAGGGTACGGTTTAGAATAACGGTTAGTAGTTAGTTGAAGCCTGTAGAGCATCTACAGATGGACTATCCAAATAAAGTGTAACCAGGATTTTTTACAAACTTAATGAGAAAATGCAACGGCCCTAATATTTCCCTATGCACACAAGAAAAAACAGATGGTTTAATAACAGGACTCAATTACTATTGACTGGAATAACTCATGAACTTCCTTAAATAAATATTTGAACCCAAAGACTTGGACATTTCAATAGCCTATCAACTCTTTCTAAATATATTTCTCTTACATCCAAATTAGATTTGACATCTATTCAATAAGGAATACAATAAATATTGCAAATATATTGTAGGTTACTAACCGATTTTCGTTAATGAAATATATTAAGCTAATTTACTTAAATATAACAAAGAGGGAAAACATTGAACAAATAATTAATAACATTTGTTCATAAGTTAAACGCTGCCAGGGCCATTAGTCTCAAACAGCATGTAAAAAAAAAAAAAAGATTTTCCAAGAAAATAATCCTCGATTTCAAAATGTTCCAAGAAAATAATCCTCAATTTCGATCAGTTTCTTCACAGATCTGTATTCCATATGGATTGACTCATATGTATCGTACTCAACCTGGTCCTTCTGTAGCTCAGTTGGTAGAGCATGGCGCTTGTAACGCCAGGGTAGTGGGTTCGATTCCCGGGACCACCCATACGTAGAATGTATGCTTTTTTTTGGATAAAAGCATCTGCTAAATGGCATATATTATTATATATTATTATTATATCAACGATTCACAGTTGACTGATCCTTCCACACAATACTATGGAAATCTGAACCCTCCAATCCATCTCTGCCTGTTGTCGCAGATGACGTCCTGAGCTCCGTTCGTGGGTAGCCTCTCTTCTACTTCCTCTGAAGTCACTTCCTTCTCTATGTGACATCAGTAATCCACGGAAGAGTGGCTGGGTAATCAAAGTCCAGAATTGAGGAATTCCTAAGCGACAGCATTACCAGTTTTCCCACTTTCCTCCCAGCCTTCCATACCAGGTAATCCCAGACTTGGCATTAAGCGAAATCATCTCTCCTCCTCTTCCTCAGATGAAGGTGTACTGGGCGGGGTGTCTCCAGACAGCCTGTGCTCTACAGGGTAAAAGGTGCCAGGTGAGATGCCCAGGATCAGTTGGCGTACTGGGCATAGAAGGCCACCTTGACCCTCTCTATCTGGTGACACAGCTTGATGGCTGGACCCAACTTCAGCTCCATACACTCCTGGACGGTGGGCAGGGTCAGCAACAACAACGCCTGGCCATCTATGTCCTGCAGAGACAATAAGGACAGAGATACAGAGAATATGGTCAGAGAGACAGAGACAGAGAATCAGGACAGAGAGACAGAGATAGAGAATAAGGACAGAGGAAAGGATGACGATGTCAATGATAATGTGAAGAGAGAGTCTGTACCTCAAACGAGAAAGTGTGTTGAATTGGGGACGTGTGTGTCTGCATGTATTTCAGAGTGTGTGTGTACCTGCTCCTGGAAGATGTTGGCGAGAGCAGCACAGTCGGTGGCGGTGATGAAGGTGACCACATCTTCTACGGACCACTCCAGAGGGTTCCTCTCCAACACCAGCCGGCACTCCGCCTCACTACACTCCACCTGGAGGGCCACAGGACACATGGCCACAAAGATTCATCTCCATACAGGACCTTTATTGACTGGATATGACAGCCGGACACCATTTCCTGACCATATCTGGGCCACCCGGCCACCAGGGAACCATAGAACCTGTCAAATACTTAATCACATCTGCATTAATGTGGGTCTGTGTATGTGTGTGTCTCTGCATGTAGCATTTGCTCTCACCTGCATCTCCGGTCTCTTGGGTGGGTGGTACTTGTTCCCCTGGTTATATGACAGGGACCGAGTGCTCCGCCTCCTGCTTTCAGGACCCTCACAGCTGCCCGAAGCTATGCCGGTATGGGTGGCCCTGCGTAGCGTCACGGCGCGGCGCGGCCGGCTGTTAGCCACCTCCACAGAGGATGTGTCTATGTGGTCCTCGCGTGGCTCAGAGCTGGTGCCTTCTTCACTGCCCGACTGCAACATAAGATCATCTTCATCCTCGTCTTCATCACTGTCCTGTAGGGAGTTATAGGGTCCATCTTAGTGCAGTGACAATCAAGTCCATTATATAATAGAGAAAGACAAACGAAGAGAGAGAGAAAGAGACGAGAGAAGAGACACACGAAGAGAGAGAGAGAGAGAGAGAGAGAGAAAGAGAGACACACGGAGACACAGAGAGAGAGAGAGAGAGAGAGAGAGAGAGAGAGAGAGAGAGAGAGACAGAGACAGAGACAGAGACAGAGAAAAAGAGAGACAGAGAGAAAGCGAGAGAGACACACAGACAGAAAGAGAGACAGAGAGAAAGAGAGAAAGAGAGACAAGACACGGAGAGAAAGAGAGAGACACACAAAGGGAGAGAGAAAGAGACAAAGCGAGAAAGAGAGACATGGAGAGAAAAAGACAGAGATAGAGACACGAAGAGAGAAAGAGACACCCACAGAGAGAGCGAGAAAGAAAGAAAACTAAAAAGAGAGGGGGAGGGGAACACAGCCTTCACTCTTACACACAAGAGAAAGAGACACGGAGAGAGCGACAGACAGACCAACATAGATGGAGAGCTCTGTCAGACCTGTGGTGACCCTGCAGGAGTGTAGTCCACTGCAGACGAACGCCGTTTCTTCTGGACAAAGATGGCCTTCCTCTTCTTCCTGCGTCGTGTGGGTTTGGCCTCCAGACCCTCCTCTCCTCCAAACGGCTTAGACAGCTTCTTCTTCTTACCGTAGTAATACGCTGGGGACACAACACTCAACACAGTTCATATGGGCTCAATTCTGATGCAGGTTAGCTATTCGTGTAAAAGGAGGTTTAATCGAAAAAATGGCTGTGTGTATTTTCATGTGTGTGTGTGTGTTTTTTGTGACAGACACACAAACTCACACTTGTAGAAAATTACTGTATTTGTTCGCGCACGCACACACCAACCTACAAACATATATGAAGTTGATCTTAGTTCCCATCAACAGAAACCCACACATGAACACACAAGTAGAGTAACCACACACACATACGCTCACTATATTTGGTCTTGGTCTGCATGGAGCAGCTCTCAGGACACTGGCCTGTGACTTGGACGGGGCTGAAGAGGTTGGGACAGCACTGCAGCTTCACACACACTCTACGACAGAAGTCTGGGATCTGCTCTGCCAGACGCACGATCCGCATGGACGATCGATACGTCTTCCCTTTGTATCTAAGGAGCGGAGAGAAACCGTGTCAGCTCGGGCCAACGGAATTGCTCATACCGGACCTTACACTCAGGATGTTCACCAGGAGCCTAATGGTCGCTCCAATCCTGGTCGAGCTCCTCCAGGTGGGACTCACTTGGCTTTGAGGGTCTCCTCGTGGCAGTCCCAGTGCTGCTCTTCCACATCCTGTAGTTCCCTCAGGACACGCCCAGGCTTGTAGGCCGCATTGATTAGCATGCTGAGCACCTGCACGGGGACACACAGGAGAACACACTTTCTTCAAGACATAGACATTTTTTTTCTCCCTAGTTGTGAAGTGAACGTGACACAAAAACTAGAGAACTACTAAAACCAGTAGAACACAAACACACTCAAGTCAACACACATTCACACTAGGGGTTATCTAGGGAAATTAAAGGTTGTTTTTGCTGAGTTTACTGTGTGTGTGTGTATGTGTGCGCGCGCGTGTGTGTGTGTAAACAGAAATGACTGACAGTTCAAATTAAACTGAAGCTGAGAGACTGCAGGTGGTTAACAAGACATTTCCTTCTCTCTCTCACCCCCCTCCGGTCCTTTAATTAGGCATATGCCGCTCTACCTCCTCCAGAGTCTGTTGTTAGTTTTCTGATCCCATAGGACTCTGGTCAACAGTAGTGGGAATAGATTTGGATGCAACCAGTATGTTGATGTTCCTCTACCTACCTCTTTGAGGACCAGAGTGCATTTCCCCGGCCCTACAGCCTGTGGCAGCTCAGCGATGCGCCCCTTGTTCAGGTAAGGGCCAGAGAAACAGTGGTGGTTCACGTAGATCCTGGAACAACAGTATCTCCCATTGGCTGAGCCTGAGGAGGAGAGAGAGAAGCATCATGGGACATCAGACAATCATCCAATGACAGACAGGTATAAGAATTTCAGGCAGCCTATCAAGTTCAAACTCTTGATAGACTATATAGAAGTCCAATTAGTTTAGACAGGCAGCCCAATTGTGATAGTAAGAAAAAATAATTTGCCTTTTGACCGATCAGATCAGCCCTGAAAAAGATCAGACAAATGAGTGGAAAAAACATCAGAATTGGGCTGCACTTACATTATGTATGACTTGCTCTAAAACTCCACTGGCTTGTTAACGAGGCTTGTATTCGAGGTGTGCTGTACATAATGTAGTGTGATACCACGCCTCAGTTTACACTCTGTTACTCATACAACTGGAATTGCACAGCTCCGGTTGAATAGTAATTAGACAAATTATAAATATGCATGATCAAGTGACTTTTTTTTACAGAACTTAGAAGGGCATGAGTCTCTCATGGACACAATACTGATGTACCCCCGCGCACACACTAAATAAACAGAACATTGGCTGTGTAAAATGTTGAGAGGAGTGCTAACAGAAGTGTAATATTGATTAATCTGTAGAAGCTTGTTCGAACTCAACACTTTTCTGAGACAAGCTGTGAGGTACCAACCGTGATTGTGAAGAGCAACTGTTAGACAGACGAATGTTTGTTCATAAATATGAATCTGCTTTGAAACAGGTGTGGCACACACACACACACACTCTCTCTACAGGGCTTTTCCATGCTAATCATGATCATCATTAACTCTCATTTTCATTAATAGCTGTACATAAATCATCTCATATTTTAATTATGAATATTGTTTACCTGTGTCCATGGCAACGGGCTCGCAGAGGTCGAGAGGGATTGTCTCCACGGGTTGCGGCGGAGCCAACCTACAGACGGAATATCAATCAACCCATGAGCCAATCAATCGAGTGAACAGCAAAGTCGTCCAATCAAAGACACAGCTATTTAAGACCCTGTCAGATTTAGCTGAGTGTGATATATGTCCTTCCCCTAACACAACTGAACAACAACGGAAAACAATGAGGGCTATTGATGAATGAGTCCCTTGGGCGAGAGATATGGTAAAAGAGGTTAGACGAGAGAGGTTGACAAAGTGTTACTGAAAGCCTCATATGTCGTCTCTGAACGACCACTACCCGATCCTTCAGACCTGCGTTTCCCAGCCGCGACTGAAACATGTCATTTGTCAATAATAAATCTGTCCTCTGAAAATAAAATGGCAATTTCCAAGTGAACAGCTAGCTACTGTTCCGGGGAGGGGGATGTGGTTTGAGAGAGAGGGGCCTCAAGGCTTTTTAAGGGTATCTACTTGAGTGTGTTCTCCATCTAGGAGGTTGTATTGTAAAGTATAGGCCATGCATTTCTGTGGCTGCTGACATGGCTTGGCAATGCATTGATTTGTTTTTTTTGAGTGGAATAGCAATCTGTGTGATGAAACTGTTAAAGTGCTGGATGGGGCTTTTAAAAAAGGGAATGGAACAGTGAGGGTTTAAAATTGGAGTGGTTCTCTGTAGTTTTGGAGCATCAGCGAACTTACTGCTTCTCTGGCTGGACGACGGCTATCTTCTTCTGCTGCTGGCCTGCAATCAACACAAAATAATAGGGTTTTCACTGTGTGTGTGTGTGTGTGTGTGTGTGTGTGTGTGTGTGTGTGTGTGTGTGTGTGTGTGTGAGAGAGAGAGAGAAAGTTACGGGGATACTTACAGACAGGCTTCAGTGGTGGAGTCAGGAGGTAAGCATTGGTCTCACACCATCCTACAGGAAAGATGTCCATGGACTCCACATCCACAATACATTCAGGGACAGACTTAGGCAGGCCTGGAGAGGGACAAAAGAGGGATAAGACAGCTGTCCACACACACACACACACACACACACACACACACACACACACACACACACACACACACACACACAGGACTCACCTTCCAGTCTGAGCCACAGCAGGCGACCCCTGACCTGTGTGATCTGAGCCACACACACCTCTGTGGGCCTGACAGGGTTAACGGCCTCTAGCCACATGTCTTTAGCGAAGCCTCGGCTCTGCCACGCCTACACACACACACACAAAATGGGATAAACACACACACACACACACACACACAATGGGATAAACAGTAGACATAACAATGGATCCTTCTGCACAAAAGACTTAAGCCACACACATTCTCCTTGGTCTCGTTTGGTTGAGAGGGAATGCCTGTTGTTTATGAATAATCGTTAATTTAAAGGTGCAATACACAGATATCGCTCCACCATTTCCTGGTTGCTAAAATTCTAATAGTTCACCTAATTTCATTTTGTGACAAAAACAAGCAGTCATAGTGTAGAGAATCATTGTACCATGTTAACTGCTGTGAAATATATTTTCCATCACCAAAAATATAGTATTTTTAGCTGTTTGAATTTTTAGCTGGTGTATTTAACACAAGTGCACATAGAACAGACCCACTGCTTCTTAGACTGGCTTTCAATGATAACGACAGATCTATGACTGACATTTCTATGTGAATTTGGTCGGGTCTCCCAAAAGATGACAGAATGTAACTTTAAGGGGGGTGGGCACAGGGATGACAAGAGGGAGGAAGAGAGGGGTGAGGAGAGGGATGGAGAGAAGGATGAGGACATTGGGGAGAAGAGGCATGGAGAGAGGGAAGGAGAGAGGGAAGGAGAGAGAAGGATGAGGACATTGGGGAGTAGAGGCATGGAGAGAGGGAAGGAGAGAGGGAAGGAGAGAGAAGGATGAGGACATTGGGGAGTAGAGGCATGGCGAGAGGGAAGGAGAGAGAAGGATGAGGACATTGGGAAGAAGAGGCATGGAGAGAGGGAAGGAGAGAGGGAAGGAGAGAGAAGGATGAGGACATTGGGGAGTAGAGGCATGGAGAGAGGGAAGGAGAGAGAAGGATGAGGACATTGGGGAGTAGAGGCATGGCGAGAGGGAAGGAGAGAGGGAAGGAGAGAGAAGGATGAGGACATTGGGAAGAAGAGGCATGGAGAGAGGCATGGAGAGAGGGAAGGAGAGAGAAGGATGAGGACATTGGGGAGTAGAGGCATGGAGAGAGGGAAGGAGAGAGAAGGATGAGGACATTGGGGAGAAGAGGCATGGAGAGAGGGATGGAGAGAAGGATGAGGACATTGGGGAGAAGAGGCATGGAGAGAGGGAAGGAGAGAGGGAAGGAGAGAGAAGGATGAGGACATTGGGGAGTAGAGGCATGGCGAGAGGGAAGGAGAGAGGGAAGGAGAGAGAAGGATGAGGACATTGGGGAGTAGAGGCATGGAGAGAGGGAAGGAGAGAGGGAAGGAGAGAGAAGGATGAGGACATTGGGAAGAAGAGGCATGGAGAGAGGGAAGGAGAGAGGGAAGGAGAGAGAAGGATGAGGACATTGGGGAGTAGAGGCATGGAGAGAGGGAAGGAGAGAGGGAAGGAGAGAGGGAAGGAGAGAGGGAAGGAGAGAGGGAAGGAGAGAGGGAAGGATGAGGACATTGGGAAGAAGAGGCATGGAGAGAGGGAAGGAGAGAGGGAAGGAGAGAGAAGGAGAGAGAAGGATAGAGAAGGATGAGGACATTGGGAAGAAGAGGCATGGAGAGAGGGAAGGAGAGAGGGAAGGAGAGAGAAGGATGAGGACATTGGGGAGAAGAGGCATGGAGAGAGGGAAGGAGAGAGGGAAGGAGAGAGAAGGATGAGGACATTGGGAAGAAGAGGCATGGAGAGAGGGAAGGAGAGAGAAGGATGAGGCGAGGAATTGAAGGAGGAAGGAAGAGAAAGTATCTTACGTCAGGGAAGCATGCGTCGGGGGCGGCCTCAGTCCAACTCTGTTTCAGGTAGTCCGCCCAATCAAAGTCCTGGCTCTGGTAGCCCCTGGGCCGCTCTAGACCAATCCCGTTCTTCAGACACCACTGGACGGGGAGGATGCCCGGCGACTCAGAATGGCACACCAGGGACAGGGGTGTGGCCTCTGGAGTGAGGTCATCCACTGTGACCTGGAAGTAGTGCTCATTGTAGACCTACAGAGAGACAGAATGATGGGTGCGATATTACCATGGCTGCATTAACACATAGAAACACTTAAGGGTATGACTAGGTTTGATACTGTTTGGTGGGGTGGTGGGGTATGATACTGTTTGGTGGGGGTGTGATACTGTTTGGTGGGGGTGTGATACTGTTTGGTGGGGTATGATACTGTTTGGTGGGGTGGTGGGGTGTGATACTGTTTGGTGGGGTGTGGTACTGTTTGGTGGGGTGTGATACTGTTTGGTGGGGTGTGATACTGTTTGGTGGGGTATGATACTGTTTGGTGGGGTGGTGGGGTGTGATACTGTTTGGTGGGGTGTGGTACTGTTTGGTGGGGTGTGATACTGTTTGGTGGGGTGTGATACTGTTTGGTTGGGTGTGATACTGTTTGGTGAGGTTTGATACTGTTTGGTGGGGTGTGATACTGTTTAGTGGGGTGTGATACTGTTTGGTTGGGTGTGATACTGTTTGGTTGGGTGTGATACTGTTTGGTGGGGTGTGATACTGTTTGGTGGGGTGTGATACTGTTTGGTGGGGTGTGATACTGTTTGGTGGGGTGTGATACTGTTTGGTGGGGTGTGATACTGTTTGGTGGGGTGTGATACTGTTTGGTGGGGTGTGATACTGTTTGGTTGGGTGTGATACTGTTTGGTGGGGTGTGATACTGTTTGGTGGGGTGTGATACTGTTTGGTGGGGTGTGATACTGTTTGGTGGGGTGTGATACTGTTTGGTGGGGTGTGATACTGTTTGGTGAGGTGTGATACTGTTTGGTGGGGTGTGATACTGTTTGGTGGGGTGTGATACTGTTTGGTGGGGTGTGATACTGTTTGGTGGGGTGTGATACTGTTTGGTGGGGTGTGATACTGTTTGGTGGGGTGTGATACTGTTTGGTGGGGTGTGATACTGTTTGGTTGGGTGTGATACTGTTTGGTGGGGTGTGATACTGTTTGGTGGGGTGTGATACTGTTTGGTGGGGTGTGATACTGTTTGGTGAGGTTTGATACTGTTTGGTGGGGTGTGATACAGTTTGGTGGGGTTTGATACAGTTTGGTGGGGTTTGATACTGTTTGGTGGGGTGTGATACTGTTTGGTGGGGTGTGATACTGTTTGGTGGGGTGTGATACTGTTTGGTGGGGTGTGATACTGTTTGGTGAGGTTTGATACTGTTTGGTTGGGTGTGATACTGTTTGGTGGGGTGTGATACTGTTTGGTGGGGTGTGATACTGTTTGGTGGGGTGTGATACTGTTTGGTGGGGTGTGATACTGTTTGGTGGGGTGTGATACTGTTTGGTGGGGTGTGATACTGTTTGGTGGGGTGTGATACTGTTTGGTGGGGTGTGATACTGTTTGGTGGGGTGTGATACTGTTTGGTGGGGTGTGATACTGTTTGGTGGGGTGTGATACTGTTTGGTGGGGTGTGATACTGTTTGGTGGGGTGTGATACTGTTTGGTGGGGTGTGATACTGTTTGGTGGGGTGTGATACTGTTTAGTGGGGTGTGATACTGTTTGGTGGGGTGTGATACTGTTTGGTGGGGTGTGATACTGTTTAGTGGGGTGTGATACTGTTTGGTGGGGTGTGATACTGTTTGGTGGGGTGTGATACTGTTTGGTGGGGTGTGATACTGTTTGGTGGGGTGTGATACTGTTTGGTGGGGTGTGATACTGTTTGGTGGGGTGTGATACTGTTTGGTGGGGTGTGATACTGTTTGGTGGGGTGTGATACTGTTTGGTGGGGTGTGATACTGTTTGGTGAGGTGTGATACTGTTTGGTGGGGTGTGATACTGTTTGGTGGGGTGTGATACTGTTTGGTGGGGTGTGATACTGTTTGGTGGGGTGTGATACTGTTTGGTGGGGTGTGATACTGTTTGATAGAGTTGGTCAGGTAGGCCCACCTGTGTGACAGATACAGGGCAGATGTGGAACGGTTCTGACGGCGACACCATCTCCAGCTTCATCCCCGTCCTGAAGGAGTGTTTGGTCAGGTCTGCATGGTCCTGAAACCACCGGGTCACCGCGGCAAACAGGCTTTGTTAACAAACACTAAGCAGTGGGACGAGGCTATACAATTAAAATGTTATTACTTTGATATTACTGACTCGTTTGCTCAACCGCACAAATATGCTCGGAGTTAGAACAAATAATAGCTATGTGAGTCTGACTAATTGTCTGTGACAGGTGTGTTTGACCTATAGGGACAGATAGAGCTGGCTAGCGTGGCCCTTTGAAACGCACTGACACCGAGGCCATCAGACAGGTCCCGTCAGATCACTGTCGTCTGTACGACAGGTACACACCCAGACTTAGGGGCGTGGGAAAGGCAGCAGCTTATCACCACACACACACACACACCATAAACCCACACACAATAAATGCACCCACAGACAGGCAGGAGCGGAGGTGTCGGAGCTACGTAACGTAATCAATTTACGTTGACATTTGAGTGATTTAGCAGACACTCTTGTCTGGAGTGACTTGGTGCATCCATCTGAAGATAGCTTGGTGAGACAACCACATACCACAATCGTAGCAAGTACATTTTCCCTCGACAAAGTAGCTATTCACAAAGTCAGTGCTTTTGTTTACCGAGGGATTTTATACATGATACTCTTTAGTATCATACATTTTTTTGTTCTTGATTTTTTTCCGAGAAGATTGGCGAATTCTTGACATTAGTGGGAAGCTTGTCCTACCATTGGGTATCCAGGACAGAGAAGAGTGGGTGGAGTGGAATCTTATGACATGATTCTGTTAAATGACTGATCGGAACTTGACTACATTAATTAAGTGAGTATTTGATTTGTATTTGATTCGTGTAACAGTTAAACCATCTGCCCCACATGGCCTGATAAGCACACGCAGTAAGAATGGTCACGGGAACTGACAAACCTGCACAAGAGTACACATTAAGATGGTTGTGTGTAGAAGCACTTCCTGTGTCACAGGGCTACTTCCTGTGTGGCTGACCCTCACCTTAAACACCTCCAGGGGCAGTGGGTTCTGCTGGGCCTCGCTCCGCGCCGCCTCCAGGGCCTCCTGCCACTCGAGGGTGCTCTTCAGGCCACGCAACTCTGAGACGAGCGAGAGAGACGACAGTCAGAATATGACTGAAACTCAGCATCAAATGAAAGACCTTACAAATCTCTCTCAACTGTTTATTTAAAGGGAAATATTCAGCAATGTCTCACAAAACTAGCTTTAACTTCCTTCAAACTGCATGCAGACATAAACATGGTGCCCATGGGATGATCTGACTGGGTTAGTAGAGAGGGCTTCATCCCCAACATCTCACACTATCCCTTTAAGCAACATTCTCCCAGTGTTTTCCAAATGTTTTTAAGTTGTTTATTAAAAAAAAAAAAATCAGATGTCATTTAAATGAATACATCTTACAACCCTCCCCTTCTCTACAAACTGGCTCACCTGGAACTACAGCTGAGACTGGAGACAATCATGTGGATTTCTATCGATCATTTGGAGAGGAGATTTGTAAAGTTTTGTGGAGTTGTACATTTTCCATGTTATAACAGTGGACCAGTGTATGTATGTCTGAAGGAACATGTTTCTATGTGTCATTGCAAGTGTGAGTGTGTTGCTATGATTGTGACATTGTGTGTGTTATGTTCTGTGGAAAGGTGTTTTTTGACAAAGGCATCAGATCTGTAGAAGTTGAAACTGAAAGATCTACATCTTGAATATGAACTGAAGCCAGCATGTTGAGTCATTCAGAGAGAGACACATAGAAAGAGGCAGGGACACAGAGACAGACACAGAGACAGACACATACAGAGAGAGACAAAGAGACACAGAGAGAGACAAAGACACAGAGAGGTGACAGCGACACAGAGAGAGAGAGAGACACGGAGAGAGACACAGACACAGAGATGAACAGAGAGAGAGACAGAGAGAGACAGCGACACAGAGTGAGAGAGAGAGAGAGAGAGAGAGAGAGAGAGAGAGACACAGACACAGAGATGAACAGAGAGAGAGACAGAAAGAGACAGAGAGATACACAGAGAGAGACAGAAGGACACAGAGAGAGACAGAGAGACACAGACAGACACAGAGAGAGAGACACAGAGAGAGAGAAAGAGAGAGACACAAGGAGTAGAGAGAGACACAAGGAGACAGAGAGACACACAAGGAGACAGAGAGAGACACAAGGAGACAGAGAGAGACACAGGGAGCCAGAGAGAGACACAGGGAGCCAGAGAGAGACACAGGGAGCCAGAGAGAGAGAGAGAAGGAGACAGAGAGACAGAGAGACACAGAGAGACACAGAGAGAGAGACATGGAGACAGAGACAGACAGAGAGAGACAGAAATAGAGAGACAGAAACAGAGAGACAGAAAGACAGATACACAGACAGACAGAGACACAGAAAGACGGCAGACAGACAGAGACAGAAACAGAGAGAGACAGAGAGATGGAGAGAGACACAAAGAGAGACAAAGAGACACAGAGAGAGACAGAGACACAGAGAGAGAGACAGAGAGTGAGAGAGAGAGACAGACAGAGGGACAGACAGAGACAGAGAGAGTGAAAGATAGAGACAGACAGAGAGACAGACAGAGAGACAGAGAGAGTGAAAGATAGAGACAGACAGAGAGACTTGATAAGGTGGTTTATGATATTGAACAGAGAGAAGGGAAACTCCCAGCTGCTCTGAACGGTGTAAAACAGTCATAAAAACATTGACACACGATAGATGATTATGTGTGGGTGTAACATTGATCCTCACGACATCAAGGTTACCATTCGATCCTAATCCATGGCTCTCATTGGATATGATTCATAACTAATCCGTAATAATCCGTAAATCCAATAGAGTTGGAGAGTCCTTGAAAGTTGCAGGTTTTTGTTTCACCCCACCACTAAAACTACCACTACCGCAGCTGAATGTGACCCAGAGCCCCTCCCTTCATGTAGCTATGACCCGTTACCTGCTGGGGGCTCCAGTGACAGGCGGTTCTCCTGAGCCCAGCCCAGTGGGCGGAGCCTCACATCGAGGTAGAACAGCCAGGTGTCGTGGGCGTCGTCTTGGAGACCTACATGGCGTAGCCGGAGCCTCCCACCAATGTTCTGGGCGACGCGGGCAGCCCAGTAGAGGTAGGGGTCAGTGAGGTCCCGTACCTCCATCACCGAACCCTCCACAATCAGATCCACTGTGTTCTTCCCCCTCAGAGCCTGAAGAGAAGGATGGGAAGAGGGAGAGGAAGAGGAGAGAGATGGAGAGGGAGGAGAAAAGGGAATTGATGGAAAGTATTCAAATCTGTGTGTACCATGCCTTCAGAAACCCCTTGACTTCATCTACATTTTATTGTGTTGTAGCCTGAATGTAAAATGGATGGTGTCCCCCAGGGCTCAGTTCTAGGCCCTCCCTCTTCTCTCTATACACCAAGTCACTGGGCTCTGAAATATCCTCACATGGTCTCTCTTATCACTGCTATGCAGATGACACTCAGCTACTTTTCTCCTTCCCCTCTTCTGACACTCAGATGGCAACACGCATCTCTGCGTGCCTGGCAGATATCTTAGCTTGGATGTCGGCCCAACACCTCAAGCTCAACAAGACGGAGCTGCTCTTCCTACCGGGAAAGGCCTGCCGGTTGAAAGACGTCTCCATCACGGTTCACAACTCCACAGTGTCGCACTCCCAGAGTGCAAAGAACCTTGCCATGACCCTGGACAATACCCTGTCGTTCTCTGCAAACATCAAAACAATGACCCGCTCCTGCAGGTTCATGCTCTACAACATCCGTAGAGTACGACCCTACCACACGCAGGGAGCTGTGCAGGTCCTAATCCAGGCACTTGTCATCTCCCGTCTGGATAACTGCAACTTCCCAAGCTCTCCCATGTCACCCCGTTCCTTCACACACTCCACAGGCTTCAGGTCGAAGCTAGCGTCGACTATGGTGGTTACCTACGGAGCAGCAAGAGGAACTACCCCTCCCTACCTTCAGGCTATGCTCAAATCCTACACCCCAACCCGAGCACTCTGTTCTGCCACCTCTGGTCTCTTGGCAGTCCCACCCATACGGGAGGGTAGCTCCCACTCAGCCCAGTCCAAGCTCTTCCAGAGCCAGCATCCCCCTAAATTTAGGACAGCAGAATCCCTGCCCATATCCAAAAGCACCTGAAAGCCTACCTCTTCAAAGGGCATGTTAATCGGCTTCATCAATAAGTGCATCGATGACGTCATTCCCACATTGACTGTACATACATATCCCAACCAGAAACCATGGATTACATGGATAACCATGGATTACGGCATCTCGAGCTAAAGGCTAGAGATGCCGCTTTCAAGGAGTGGAAGACTAATCCGGACGCTTATAAGAAATCGACGCTATGCCCTCAGATGAACCATCAAACAAGCAAAGCGTCAATATAGGATTAAGATTGAATCCTACTATACCGGCTCTGACGCTCATTGGATGTGGCAGGGCTTGAAAACTATTATGGACTACAAAGGGAAACCCGGACATGAGCTGCCCAGTGACGCTAGCCTGCCGGATGAGCTAAATGCCTTTTGTGCTCACTTCGAGGCAAGCAACACTGAAGCATGCACGAGAGCACCATCTGTTCTGGATGACTGTGTGATAATGCTCTCGGTAGCCGATGTGAACAAAACCTTTAAACAGATCAACATTCACAAAGCCGCTGGGCCAGATGGATTACCAGGACGTGTACTCAAAGCATGCGCAGACCAACTGTCAAATGTTTTCACTGACATTTTCAACCTCTCCCTGACCGAGTCTGTAATACCTACATGTTTCAAGCAGACCACCATAGTCCCTGTGCCCAAGGAAGCGAAGGTAACCTGCCTAACCTACCGCCCCGTGGCACTCACATCGGTAGCCATGAACTGCTTTGAAAGGCTGGTCATGGTTAACATCAACAGCATCCTCCCAGACACCCTATACCCACTCCAATTCGCAGATCCACAGATGACGCAATCTCAGTCGCACTCCACTATCTCACCTGAACAAAGGGAACACCAATGTGAGAATGATGTTCATTGACACCAGCTCAGCATTCAACACCAGTGCCACGAAGCTCATCACTAAGCTATGGACTCTGGGACTAAACCCCCCCTCTGCAACTGGATCCTGGACTTCCTGATGGGCCGCCCCCAGGTGGTAAGGGTAGGTAATGACACATCCGCCACGCTGATCCTCAACACTGAGGCCACTGGTGCGTTCTCAGTCCCCTCATGTAGTCCCTGTTCACTCATGACTGCACGGCCAGGCACGACTCCAACACCATCATTAAGTTTGCTGATGACACAACAATGGTAGGCTTGATCACCGACAACGACGAGACGGCCTATAGGGAGGATCTCAGAGAGCTGGCAAGGTGGTGCCAGGACAACAACCTCTCCCTCAATGTGAGCAAGACTAATAAGCTGATCGTGGATTACAGGAAAAGGCGAGCCGAACAGGCCCCCATTAACATCGACAAGACTGTAGTGGAGCAGGTCGAGAGTTTCAAGTTCCTTGGTGTCCACATCACCAACAAACTATCATGGTCCAAACATAGACAGTCGTGAAGAGAGCACGACAAAACCTTTTCCCCTTCAGGAGACTGAAAAGATTTGGCATGGTTCCCAGATCCTCAAAAGGTTCTACAGCTGCACCATCGAGAGCATCCTGACCGGTTGCATCACCGCCTGCTCGGGATCTGACCGTAAGTCATTACAGAGGGTAGTGCGAACGGCCCAGTATATCACTGGGGCCAAACTTCCTGCCATCCAGGACCTATTTAATAGGCGGTGTCAGAGGAAAGCCCATAATTGTCAGAGACTCTAGTCACAGCTTCTACCCCCAAGCCATAAGACTGCTGAACACTTCATAAAATCGCCACCGGACAATTTACATTGACCCCCCCTCCCTTTTGTACACTGCTGCTACTCGCTGTTTATTATCTGTACACTTCAACCCACCTACATGTACAGATTACCTCAACTAGTACCCCTGCACACTAACTTGGTACCGGTGCCCCCTGTATATAGCCTCGTTATTCTTATTGTGTTACTGTTCTTATTGTGTTATTATTACTTTTTACTTTAGTCTACTTGGAAAATATTTTCTTAACTCTTCTTGAACTGCACTGTAGGTTAAGGGCTTGTAAGTAAGCACTTCACGGTAAAGTCTACACTGTAGGTTAAGGGCTTGTAAGTAAGCACTTCACGGTAAAGTCTACACTGTAGGTTAAGGGCTTGTAAGTAAGCACTTCACGGTAAAGTCTACACTGTAGGTTAAGGGCTTGTAAGTAAGCACTTCACGGTAAAGTCTACACTGTAGGTTAAGGGCTTGTAAGTAAGCACTTCACGGTAAAGTCTACACTGTAGGTTAAGGGCTTGTAAGTAAGCACTTCACGGTAAAGTCTACACTGTAGGTTAAGGGCTTGTAAGTAAGCACTTCACGGTAAAGTCTACACTGTAGGTTAAGGGCTTGTAAGTAAGCACTTCACGGTAAAGTCTACACTGTAGGTTAAGGGCTTGTAAGTAAGCACTTCACGGTAAAGTCTACACTGTAGGTTAAGGGCTTGTAAGTAAGCACTTCACGGTAAAGTCTACACTGTAGGTTAAGGGCTTGTAAGTAAGCACTTCACCGTAAAATCTACACTTGTTGTATTCGACGCATGTGGCAAAAAGTTTGGTTTGATTTTAAAAATGGCCCATCTTTTTAGGATAAAAATAAATGGAACAGAGCTAAGCACAGGCCAAATCCTAGAGGAAAACCTGGTTCAGTCTGCTTTCCCACAGACACTGGAGACAAACTCACCTTTCAGCAGGACAAAAACCTAAAACACTAGGTCAAATATACACAGGAGTTGCTTACCAAGACGGCATTGAATGTTCCTGAGTTGCCTAGTTACAGTTTTGTCTTAAATCTGCTTGAAAATCTATGGCAAGACTTGAAAGTGGCTGTCTAGCAATGATCAACAACCAACTTGACAGAGCTTGAAGAATTTTGAAAAGAATAATGTGCAAATTTGGTCAAATCCAGGTGTGCAAAGAGATTTACCCAGAAAGACTCAGTGGTAATCGCTGCCAAAGGTGATTCTAACATGTATTGACTCGTGTGAATACTGATGTGAATGAGATATTTCTGTATTTCATTTTCAATACATTTGCTAACATTTCTGAAATCGTATTTTCCCTTAGTCATTGTGGGGGTATCGTGTGTAGATGGTTGAGAACAAATACAAATGTAATCCATTTTTGAATTCAGGCTGTAAGGCAACACAAAACGGAATAAGTCAAGAGGTGTTAATTCTTTGACGGCACGGAACTGGTATTATCTGGGGTGAAACTTCAGCTTGACATACAGAGCTCAACAGATCAGCTAAAGCTCTAAATGTGTTGATGGTTAATACACGGGTGTCACCTACGCATACACAGTCTCATTATCTCTCTCCCTCGTTCTCTCCGTCTCATTCTCCGTCACACTCCCACCGAGACAGTACTCACCCCTTCCAGTAGGTTTGCTGGTGCGGTCCGTGAGCCAGTCAAGTCCTGGATGAGAAAATCTGTCCAGTCACTGTACTTCTCCTTGATGGCTACGAGACAGAACAGAGGGAGAGATAGACGGTCAAAAATACTGTACTGAGCAAGCGAAACCATACATGACAATGCATTTACATATATTTGCACCAGGCTAAGCAGTGAAGAACAGTGGAAAACAGTTAGATACAGAGCACTACAGTATAGAGCAGTCCACATACGCAGGTGTTTAGAGAGATACAATGGGAGCATGGTAGAAAAAGGCAGGCATGAATGAACACACACACACGTATCACCCTTTCCAGAACCATTTAAAACAGTTAGTTCCTGCTCATTTGCATAGGACATGTTTGTTTACTCCACTTTCTGTTTCCCACAGTGCAACAGTAGTGATGTTTAATTCATGGTGCATTGTGGGTCTTGTTTTTACTTTGACTCCACGCTGACTAGTGACTTCCCAAAGACAGGCAGAAACTGCTTCTCCGATAGAAATCTCCAAACACACTTGTAGGCGATGTCATGGTGACACTGGCTAGCTAAGATCACGCATAGAAACACTCCATCAGGTTTAACAGTCGTCTCGCACCGAACTGAGCATGTGCGGGCCATCAAATCAAAAGACACTCCTTTGATATAAAGTTGATATTGACACAAATGTTCAATGTTTCAGTTTGCCACTTTCACACGGTAATATGTTCAACTACTTAAGAAATTGTCTCGAATCGAGGTTTGTGCCTTTAGATTTCAAGAAAATGAACAACTAAGGCGGGGGTGTCAAACTCAAACAGCGCAAGGGTCATACTGAAAACAATACAGTTGGTATGGAAGCGGGCCAAAATTAATTGACAATCCAAGTCATTACGCAGGTGTTTGACACACAATTTTTCAATTCTCCCATTGACTTATCAAACCCCAAAAACCGGCCTGGTCTGCTTGGTCGGTTTCGCAATTGTTTCCGGAAGTTTTGTGATGTTTAGAAGCTCTGTGGTTTAGAAACTCTGTGGTTCTAGTAAGTCACACACACACACACACCTCACTCAAAACTAGAGTAATCTATTTTTAAGTGATGAGTTCTCCACCCCTCTCCAAAGACATCTAATGCTCTAGGTTTACAGTCACCAATTGGACACAAAGATTCTGAGAATATCTGACTAATCGGGGAAAGGTGACACGAGTCACAGTAGAACGACTAGTGGCCAGTAGCCCAGATCATGGAGTATTACGCCGCTAGATGTTAATAAGCCACGCCACATTTAGAAAACAAATAGAATCATTCATTCCTATGGGAGAGAACAGAGGTATTTTTCCCTCATTTTATATTCTCTCATTGGCATATTCATCTGAAGCCAGATTTAGAGAGGTATTTTTCCCTCATTTTATATTCTCTCATTGGCATATTCTTCTGAAGCCAGATTTAGAGAAACAGTCAATTCATTTTCCTACAAACAAATCACTGTCTCGGGACATGACCGATCCTTTTTCCATACATGGTGCAAATAATGTCCTTCTGCCCCAGTGCATCTCTCCGCACCACCCCTGGTTAATAATAGTGTTTTTTCACACACACACACACACACACACACACACACACACACACACACACACACACACACACACACACACACACACACACACACACACACACACACACACACACACACACACACACACACACACACACACACACGCACACACACACACGCACACACCTCCTGTTGATCTCTGGTGTGCAGAAATAGATCAACTATTTTTACAGATCCTGCTAGATTAGTCATCAAGCCATTTAGAATAGGCCACAGTGCAGAATGCAGGCTGCTGCTTCGGGATCTGAACTTCTGCCCATCCCCCTCTCTCTCTCCCTCTCTTTTCTACCTCCTCGGCCCCCTCCGGTCCAGAATGTAGTTACAGTACTAGTTTGCATGTAAATTATATATTTTTTCCTTTGTCTTGCCCATCCTCCAGGCGATAGACACGGAGGCAAATTCTGACTTCCACGAAACAATAACTGCATAATTTACTTAGAAAAGGGGAGAGGGGGTTCTCTTCAATCTCTCCTCTCCTCTCCTCTCCTCTCCTCTCCTCTCCTCTCCTCTCCTCTCCTCTCCTCTCCTCTCCTCTCCTCTCCTCTCCTCTGCTACACTGGGAGACATCCAAACAAATATCCAACACACCAAAAAAATATCTAATTTGCATATCCAACAACAAGCCATTGTGTAAACAGACAGTGAAGGCTAATTCAAAAGCGTATTTAAGATAATCAAAGCGATTACTAAAAGAACAAGTCTGGCCTGTATCATGGCAGGGAGGGATGTTTTCATCTGTGATCACAGCAGTACAGCAGATTCTAATCAGGGCTAATGGGACCAAATTAGACGATTTATTCTCAGTCTCACACAGTGAATAATATCTAGTGAGTAGTATTACAGTGGCATAGTAAATACAATACCTATCTACCAAGTCTTCTGAGGGTCTTGTAAGACTGAATTAATAGTATAACCACAGACCCTAGATCAGGATTTAATATATACCAGTAACAATCTAGTAATCTACTGCTAGTAAATACCCCATTGTTTAACCAGGTGGGTTGGCGACAACAAACTACCTTTTAGAAAAATGATCAAAATACTCTAAGTAGAAAGACAAAAATCAACAGCAGAGATACAGGTGAATGTTATTTATAGTCAGAACTGTAGCTCAATAGTCACTGAATGACAGCCAACAGGATAGACAGACACCTCTGTTGTGATAGGCTAAATCACGTGTAGGCGTTTTACGACGAGGGAGACGCGCTAGCTAGTTAACGTAAAGCCATGTTGATGAGAAGTCAGGAGTGAATAAGAGACCGCCATGGAATATGAATGAACTCAGATGTGTTTACAGTAAGTGCGGTGAATTTACTTCCCCAGGACGTAAGGGGTTAAGAGTGTGTGTGAGAAGTGTGTGTAGGTAGGGGGGTTGTAAATGGCAGCAATAATGACATGCATGGCTAAACTTAATATCACCTGGGCTAGGTAGAGAACAAGACTGGCCCACACTAAATACATCCAGCACTAGTTACATAATCATTATGAAAAGGAACACAAGCAAATGAGATTGGAGATGGGACTACACCCATCCACACACCAAGGAAATACAAAGCGGTTGTAAATCAAGTGGTGGAGATGGGGAGGATGGGTCATTTGGGGAGGATGGGTCATTTGGGTATCAAATCAGTCCTGGCCTGCTCTTTCTGACTGCCTAGTCTTAGTTGGCTTGTCTTTGACCAGGTTGATGTGTGTGTAGTCCTTCCTGCCAACTAAGGATTCATTCCTGCACTATTAAGGACAGAGGCAGGTCAAGAGAGTGTTCACGCACACGCGCACGCACACACGCACACACACACACACAGAGAGAGAGAGAGAGCTGTGAAGTAGGCCTGAGCCCCAGCTCAGCGCCTCCTCTCTAGCAGGTTCTGGCAGGAAGGAGTGAGTGTGGTGAATGCATTATGCAAATGACCTCGGTGGGGTTCTGAGAGCAGCGCTGTTATCACATGACTAAACTTTTGATTCCTTCAAAGCTCCTGACACACACAAACGTTGTGCGAATTTTGAAAAAATGTCAAGCGTAATAATATTTTGTTGGAACCACTCCTCTGTTTATAATCTATGCATAGTTACTTTAATTCTACCTACATGTACATATTACTTCAATTAGCTCGACTAATGTGCCCCCCGCACATTGACTCTGTACCGGTACCCCCTGTATATAGCCACGCTATTGTTATTTTTTTACTGCTGCTCTTTAACTATTTGTTACTTTGATTTTTTACTTATCTATGTTTTACTTAACACTTATTTTTATTAAAACTGCATTGTTGGTTAAGGGCTTGTAAGTATTTCACTATAAGGTCTATCTATACCTGTTGTATTCGGAGCATGTGACAAATCAAATTCGATTTGATATGAAACAAGACAGGCTGAAGCCCCACCCTGTCACTCAACAAGGAGGCAGCACACGGACAGTTTCTCCACGCTGTGACTGTTTCCTTCAGCATGTCACTCAACAGGGAGGCAGCACACGGACAGTTTCTCCACGCTGTGACTGTTTCCTTCAGCATGTCACTCAACAGGGAGGCAGCACACGGACAGTTTCTCCACGCTGTGACTGTTTCCTTCAGCATGTCACTCAACAGATTGTTCCAAAACAACAACGATGCCGCTTTCCACATAGCTTCTAAATATGAATCCCCATGTCGTTTTCTCTATTGTCGTAATAGTTTGTGAATCTTGCTCTTTGCAAAACGCCAGTTAGTCTGAAGGAAACTCATCGCTAATGTTACCTTTACTTAGAATGCACTAGCTAGGGCAAAGCAAACACATGGTGAAACATGAGGTGAAGGAGGAGGATGAATGGCACGACAACAAGACTCAGGATCTCGTCACGGTATCTCTGTGCATTCAAATTGCCATAATGCCATCGATAAAATGTCCGCAGCTTCTGCCTTGCTATACCATAATACTATATACCATAATACTATATACCACAACCATACCACCCCCATGGTGCACTGTGTTCACAACGTTGACATCAGCAAACCCCTCGCCGAGTTGAAACCAGTGGCCATCAAAGGTGAGCATTTGCCGACTGAAGTAGGTTACGACACCAAACTGCAGTCAGGTCAATACCCTGGTGTGGAGGACGAGCACGCAGATTAGCTTCCCGAGACAGTTTCTGACCGTTTGTGCAGAAATTCTTTGGTTGCTGGTCTTTGGGTGGCTGGTCTTAGACAATCCGACAGGTGAAGAAGCCGGATGGGGAGGTCCTGGGCTGGCATGGTCACACGTGGTCTGCGGTTGTGAGACCGGTTGGACGCGCTGCCAATTTCTGCAAAATGACGTTGGAGTCGGCTTATAGTAGAGAAATGAACATTAGATTCTCTGGCAACAGCTCTGGTGGAAATTCTTGCAATCAGCATGCCAATTGCACACTCCCTCAACTTGAGACATCTGTGACATTGTGTTGTGTGCACATTTAAGAGTGGTGCTTCTACCTTTAAGTTAGGCACACCAGTGCTACCAATTAAAAATATAAAATGTAGAGACACACACACACACACACACACACACACACACACACACACACACACACGTAATTCTGGTGAATTCTGAGAATGTGTTGTAGAATGTGCCGAGCAGGCAGAGTGTCAGCCGTGTCTAGACAAGCTAAGATCCTAGGCTGAGACACCTGCTGTCTAGTGGAAGACTGTCAGAGAGTTTAATTCTGGTAATACACACTAGTGGAAATGGAAGGTGATAGGCACATCCTGAACTTGAGAATACCGGTGCTAGGATAAAAACAATAATGGGTAATTCTTGAATTGTGGTAGTAAATGTGTTTGCTTGAGTTTGGCACCATTTAAAATGGATTTAACATGACAAATACACGTTTTATTTAACTGCTATTTATTAAGAAAACACACTCAGTGGCCACTCCATTCACAAAAATGGTTCGCTCCTACAGACAGTGAGTCACGTGGATGTGGCTTGCTATATAAAGCAGGCAGACAGGCATCCATTTACTGTTCGATTGAACGTTACCGGCCTCCTGGGCTTTTCACGCACGACTTTGTCTTAGGAGAATGGTGTGACAAACCAAAAACATCCAGTCAGGAGCAGTCCTGTGGGCATCAGCTCGCTGATGAGGGAGGTCGATGGAGAACAGCAAGAATGGTGCAAGCTAACAGATGGGCCACAAACAGGCTTTAATAGAAAATGACTCGAGTAAAAGTGAAAGTCATCCAGTAAAATCCTACTTGAGTAAAAGTCTAAGTATTTGGTTTTAATTATACTTATGTATCAAAAGTAAATGTAATTGCAAAATATATACTAAGTAAAAGTATAAATTATTTCAAATTCCTTGTATTAAGCAAACCAGACAGCACCATTTCCTTTTTTCTTTTACAGATGACACTCAGACATAATTTACAAACGAAGCATGTATAGGGAGTCCGCCAGATAAGAGGCAGTAGGGATGACCAAGGATGTGCTCTTGAATTAGACCAATTTTCATGTACTGCTAAGCATTCAAAAGTACTTTTGGGTGTCAGGGAAAATGTATTGAGTAAAAAGTACATCATTTTCTTTAGAAATGTAGTAATGGAAAAGTTGTCAAAAATATAAATAAAGTACATATACTAAAAAAGTAGTACTTTAAAGTATTTTTACTTAAGTACTTTACACCACTGACACACATACACACGTTCCAACGTTATATTCTGAACTCTGCCCCACTCCCCAGTTAAAAGAGAGCCTATAAACAACAGCGAGACTGACTACCACAGAATGTGTGTACATAGGTCCTTTATACTGAAACACATCTATTTGTATGCATTGTAGATACTACTGGGGGCTAGCAAATTAGCTTGTCCCACTGGTGATGTGCAGAGGTGTAGAGACATGGTTTGGAGATTTAGAGATAGATAGATAAGCCTAGAACAATGAACAAATGTATTAAATATATTGTGTAGATCAACAAATACAAAGAAGGCCATTAAAATACCTTGTTTTTTAAAACTAGTATAATGTATGTCCATCAGTTTAATGTCATTGGTGTTACCACCTTGAAAATCATTGATTACAAGGACCTTGAGCATTCTCTCCAGTGGCAACCTGTTATCGGGGATGGGTCTATATATTTTTTTAGGTATTAGCATATCACCCCCTGTTAGAATGTCATACATTTGAGGATTCCATTAATATGCCATACAACTCTCCTTCTGTGGCCTCCAACTGCTCTTAAATACAAGTAAAACTAAATGCATGCTCTTTAACCGATCACTGCCTGCACCTGCCTGCCCGTCTAGCATCACTACTCTGGACAGTTCTGACTTAGAATATGTGGATAACTACAAATACCTAGGTGTCTGGTAAAGACTGTAAACTCTCCTTCCAGACTCAAACATCTCCAATCCAAAGTTAAATCTTCCTTTTTCGCAAGAAAGGATCCTTCAATCATGATGCCAACCATACCCTCGTAAAACTGACCGATCCTCGACTTCGGTGATGTCATTTACAAAATAGCCTCCATTACCCTACTCAATAAATTGGATGCAGTCTATCACAGTGCCATCCGTTTTGTCACCAAAGCCCCATATACTACCCACCACTGCGACCTGTACGCTCTCGTTGGCTGGCCCTCGCTTCATACTCGTCGCCAAACCCACTGGCTCCAGGTCATCTACAAGACCCTGATATGTAAAGTCACCCCTTATCTCAGCTCGCTGGTCACCATAACAGCACCCACCTGTAGCACACGCTCCAGCAGGTATATCTCTCTGGTCACCCCCAAAACCAATTCTTCCTTTGGCCGCCTCTCCTTCCAGTTCTCTGCTGCCAATGACTGGAACGGACTACGAAAATCTCTGAAACTGGAAACACTCATCTCCCTCACTAGCTTTAAGCACCAGCTGTCAGAGCAGCTCACAGATTAATGCACCTGTACATAGCCCATCTATAATTGACCCCAAACAACTACCTCTTCCCCTACTGTATTTATTAATTTATTTTGCTCCTTTGCACCCCATTACTTTTATTTCTACTTTGCACATTCTTCCACTGCAAATCTACCATTCCAGTGTTTTACTTGCTATATTGTATTTACTTCGCCACCATGGCCTTTTTTTTGCCTTCACCTCCCTTATCTCACCTCATTTGCTCGCATCGTATATAGACTTGTTTCTACTGTATTATTGACTGTATGTTTGTTTTACTCCATGTGTAACACTGTTGTTGTATGTGTCAAACTGCTTTGCTTTATCTTGGCCAGGTCGCAATTGTAAATGAGAACTTGTTCTCAACTTGCCTACCTGGTTAAATAAAGGTGAAATACATTTTTTACAAAAATACTAATTTGGTGTGTCTAAATACAGTGTCACTTGATGTTAGTCAATGTATGTGAAAGGAAATAACATGAATAAAATGATTAATCACGGTAAAGTATTTTTAAAGTATTGGCGACCTTAGATTTGAGAATTTGCGGACTCCATTTCCTAATGGACCTAAAAGGTATATTTGATGTTACCAAAATGCCATGCCCAAATGCCACTGTAATTCAAGAACCCCCCTAATACAGATAGAAGTGTGCTGGCCTCACTTCTATCATCTATCCCTCCAAAATAATAGGTGGGGGAGAGGTGCAGAAATGGGGAAATACAGGGGGGCATGCAGAAAGACGGGGGGTGGTGGGAATAACAATCAAACAAACTCTGAGGCAACTTCCTGTAAGCTGACGAGGAGGAGGAAAAGAAAGCCCACATGCAACGCTGAGAAGGTTAGTGATATGCAGAATCCTTGGGGCGTCCCAACCCTAAACCCAACCCTAACCTACCCATAACCTAACCATAACCAAAACCCTAGCTAACCCTAACAACTGTTTTAAACGTCAACTTCAATGGGGTGACGTCAGAGTTGGATGCCCCAAGGATCCCATTTAGACTTTTCCTTGCTGAGAAGAACTAGCAGGCAGGCGGGCGAGATCGTCAGGAAGACTGATAGGGCTGCTTACCTTTTCTTAGGTAAACGTTATCTGAGAAACAAAAAGAAATAAAGGTAACTGTAAAATAGAAACACACACACACACACGAACGCATATACACACACACACACACACACACACACACACACGTTGCTTGGCGTGATGCAAGAGGCTTGATGACAAAAAACAATGAAGGGGAGAATCACTGTTATTTGATCAATTATCATATCAAGGAGAAAATATTTTATTTGATTTATTTTACTAGGCAAGTCAGTTAAGAACAAATTCTTATTTTCAATGACGGCCTAGGAACAGTGGGTTAACTGCCTGTTCAGGTGCAGAACAACAGAATTGTACCTTGTCAGCACGGGGATTTGAACTTGCAACCTTTCGTTTAGTAGTCCAACACTAACCACTAGGCTACCCTGCCGCCCCATGAAGAGGAAAGGTTGCCTTCCACTCCCCCCTGTTCCTGTTCTGCAAATACATGAGGTCTACCAGCCCTATTCACTGAGCTGCATACAGTAGCTAGTAAACACACACACTCACACCAATAGTCTGTCCACCTCTCATGCAAACCCTTATTATAGACAAGTGTTATTATATAACCCATAAACGCAAAATCTCTTGAGTCAAATCGAAACTAGAGTGTGTGCGTCCCATGGTGTGTGTAAACTACCCAGTCCCTTGGGTGTCATCTAGCCCACTAAACAAGCATGGTTATTACAGAGTCCATTTCATTGCCATTCAGTCCCCTCAACCCATCAGCTCTCTGCCAACACGGAGATCCTCTGTGTCTCTTGTGGCCACTCACGCTCCAGTGTGTGTGTTAAAAGGTCAATTAAAGCTACATAAAAATCTAACACATTATATCCCCCACTGCTGCAGTTTCTATAGGTCTATTATATATATATTTTTTTATACTGTCCTATTTTTACCCCACAGTGAGATTTGCCACCAGGTAAAGATTGCGGTGTGAAAAAAGGTCAGGTAGAAGCAAATTCAGCATAAATAAATCAAAACTCTGTTATGGAGGGTGAGTCATGTGGATGAGATGATCCGGTGTGAAAATGCCTCTTCTAGAACGGCCTATAAAAGGAGGATCAGATGATAAATAATAGGCAGGATTTCTTTTTGACAAGCTTTGGAAATGGGTGAAACAGAAGGATCAGGGGGTGGAAGGGAGAACGTCAGCTTAGCAAGACCACTAGAGGTGGAGAAAGGGTGACTTTCAGTATTTACCGTGGCTAATATCACATCAGGTTCAATTGAGAGTGTGTGTGTGTGTGTGTGTGTGTGTGTGTGTGTGTGTGTGTGTGTGTGTGTGTGTGTGTGTGTGTGTGTGTGTGTGTGTGTGTGTGTGTGTGTGTGTGTGTGTGTGTGTGTGTGTCTTCAACAAACTAAACAAGCTAAATAAACAATCACTTTATGAGCAAACATCGTGTTCATCCGAGTCCACCTTGAATTAAAGTTGCTAAATGTATTTGGGTGTCAGTTGTCTGTTTGACTAAACAGAGTAGTCAGCAGTTGTGTGTTCGCTGACAACGCAGAATGAGCTCACACTCTTATTGACTCACATGGGCTGGCTCAGGGCAGGGTAGAGTGTCATAACAGGCTGACACTGTGTGTGTGTCTTGGGATAGGGTGCACTGTGTCTGTGTGAACAGGTTTAATTGGGGTATCTTAAAGCTACAGGTGTTGTATTATACTAGAAGGTCAGGTAAAGTCCACTACAGGTGTTGCGTTATACTAGGAGGTCAAGTAAAGTCCAGCTACAGGTGTTGCATTATACTAGGAGCACAGGTAAAGTCCAGCTACAGGTGTTGTATTATACTAGGAGGTCAGGTAAAGTCCAGCTACAGGTGTTATATTATACTAGGAGCACAGGTAAAGTCCAGCTACAGGTGTTGTATTGTACTAAGAGGTCAGGTAAAGTCCAGCTACAGGTGTTGTATTATACTAGGAGGTCAGGTAAAGTCCACTACAGGTGTTTTATTATACTAGGAGGTCAGGTAAAGTCCACTACAGGTGTTGTATTATGCTAGGAGACCAGGTAAAGTCCACTACATGTGTTGTATTATACTAGGAGGTCAGGTAAAGTCCACTACAGGTGTTGTATTATACTAGGAGACCAGGTAAAGTCCACTACAGGTGTTGTATTATACTAGGAGACCAGGTAAAGTCCACTACAGGTGTTTTATTATACTAGGAGGTCAGGTAAAGTCCACTACAGGTGTTGTATTATACTAGGAGACCAGGTAAAGTCCACTACAGGTGTTGTATTATACTAGGAGACCAGGTAAAGTCCACTACAGGTGTTGTATTATACTAGGAGCACAGGTAAAGTCCACTACAGGTGTTGTATTATACTAGGAGACCAGGTAAAGTCCAGCTACAGGTGTTGTATTATACTAGGAGACCAGGTAAAGTCCAGCTGCAGTTGTTGTATTATACTAGGAGCACAGGTAAAGTCCAGCTACAGGTGTTATATTATACTAGGAGCACAGGTAAAGTCCAGCTACAGGTGTTGTATTATACTAGGAGGTCAGGTAAAGTCCACTACAGGTGTTGTATTATACTAGGAGGTCAGGTAAAGTCCACTACAGGTGTTGTATTATACTAGGAGGTCAGGTAAAGTCCACTACAGGTGTTTTATTATACTAGGAGGTCAGGTAAAGTCCACTACAGGTGTTGTATTATACTAGGAGACCAGGTAAAGTCCACTACAGGTGTTTTATTATACTAGGAGGTCAGGTAAAGTCCACTACAGGTGTTGTATTATACTAGGAGACCAGGTAAAGTCCACTACAGGTGTTGTATTATACTAGGAGCACAGGTAAAGTCCACTACAGGTGTTGTATTATACTAGGAGACCAGGTAAAGTCCACTACAGGTGTTGTATTATACTAGGAGACCAGGTAAAGTCCACTACAGGTGTTGTATTATACTAGGAGCACAGGCAAAGTCCACTACAGGTGTTGTATTATACTAGGAGACCAGGTAAAGTCCACTACAGGTGTTGTATTATACTAGGAGCACAGGTAAAGTCCAGCTACAGGTGTTGTATTATACTAGGAGACCAGGTAAAGTCCAGCTGCAGTTGTTGTATTATACTAGGAGACCAGGTAAAGTCCACTACAGGTGTTGTATTATACTAGGAGCACAGGTAAAGTCCACTACAGGTGTTGTATTATACTAGGAGACCAGGTAAAGTCCACTACAGGTGTTGTATTATACTAGGAGCACAGGTAAAGTCCAGCTACAGGTGTTGTATTATACTAGGAGACCAGGTAAAGTCCACTACAGGTGTTGTATTATACTAGGAGACCAGGTAAAGTCCACTACAGGTGTTGTATTATACTAGGAGCACAGGTAAAGTCCACTACAGGTGTTGTATTATACTAGGAGGTCAGGTAAAGTCCACTACAGGTGTTGTATTATACTAGGAGGTCAGGTAAAGTCCACTACAGGTGTTGTATTATACTAGGAGGTCAGGTAAAGTCCACTACAGGTGTTTTATTATACTAGGAGGTCAGGTAAAGTCCACTACAGGTGTTGTATTATACTAGGAGACCAGGTAAAGTCCACTACAGGTGTTTTATTATACTAGGAGGTCAGGTAAAGTCCACTACAGGTGTTGTATTATACTAGGAGACCAGGTAAAGTCCACTACAGGTGTTGTATTATACTAGGAGCACAGGTAAAGTCCACTACAGGTGTTGTATTATACTAGGAGACCAGGTAAAGTCCACTACAGGTGTTGTATTATACTAGGAGACCAGGTAAAGTCCACTACAGGTGTTGTATTATACTAGGAGACCAGGTAAAGTCCACTACAGGTGTTGTATTATACTAGGAGCACAGGCAAAGTCCACTACAGGTGTTGTATTATACTAGGAGACCAGGTAAAGTCCACTACAGGTGTTGTATTATACTAGGAGACCAGGTAAAGTCCAGCTACAGGTGTTGTATTATACTAGGAGACCAGGTAAAGTCCACTACAGGTGTTGTATTATACTAGGAGCACAGGTAAAGTCCACTACAGGTGTTGTATTATACTAGGAGACCAGGTAAAGTCCACTACAGGTGTTGTATTATACTAGGAGCACAGGTAAAGTCCAGCTACAGGTGTTGTATTATACTAGGAGACCAGGTAAAGTCCACTACAGGTGTTGTATTATACTAGGAGACCAGGTAAAGTCCACTACAGGTGTTGTATTATACTAGGAGCACAGGTAAAGTCCACTACAGGTGTTGTATTATACTAGGAGACCAGGTAAAGTCCACTACAGGTGTTGTATTATACTAGGAGGTCAGGTAAAGTCCACTACAGGTGTTGTATTATACTAGGAGACCAGGTAAAGTCCACTACAGGTGTTGTATTATACTAGGAGGTCAGGTAAAGTCCACTACAGGTGTTGTATTATACTAGGAGGTCAGGTAAAGTCCACTACAGGTGTAGTATTATACTAGGAGACCAGGTAAAGTCCACTACAGGTGTTGTATTATACTAGGAGGTCAGGTAAAGTCCAGCTACAGGTGTTGTATTATACTAGGAGACCAGGTAAAGTCCACTACAGGTGTTGTATTATACTAGGAGCACAGGTAAAGTCCACTACAGGTGTTGTATTATACTAGGAGACCAGGTAAAGTCCACTACAGGTGTTGTATTATACTAGGAGGTCAGGTAAAGTCCACTACAGGTGTTGTATTATACTAGGAGGTTAGGTAAAGTCCACTACAGGTGTTGTATTATACTAGGAGGTCAGGTAAAGTCCACTACAGGTGTTGTATTATACTAGGAGGTCAGGTAAAGTCCACTACAGGTGTTGTATTATACTAGGAGGTCAGGTAAAGTCCACTATAGGTGTTGTATTATACTAGGAGGTCAGGTAAAGTCCACTACAGGTGTTGTATTATACTAGGAGGTCAGGTAAAGTCCACTACAGGTGTTGTATTATACTAGGAGGTCAGGTAAAGTCCACTACAGGTGTTGTATTATACTAGGAGGTCAGGTAAAGTCCACTACAGGTGTTGTATTATACTAAGAGGTCAGGTAAAGTCCACTACAGGTGTTTTATTATACTAGGAGGTCAGGTAAAGTCCACTACAGGTGTTGTATTATACTAGGAGGTCAGGTAAAGTCCACTACAGGTGTTGTATTATACTAAGAGGTCAGGTAAAGTCCACTACAGGTGTTGTATTATACTAGGAGGTCAGGTAAAGTCCACTACAGGTGTTGTATTATACTAGGAGGTCAGGTAAAGTCCACTACAGGTGTTGTATTATACTAGGAGGTCAGGTAAAGTCCACTACAGGTGTTGTATTATACTAAGAGGTCAGGTAAAGTCCACTACAGGTGTTGTATTATACTAAGAGGTCAGGTAAAGTCCACTACAGGTGTTGTATTATACTAGGAGGTCAGGTAAAGTCCACTACAGGTGTTGTATTATACTAAGAGGTCAGGTAAAGTCCACTACAGGTGTTGTATTATACTAGGAGGTCAGGTAAAGTCCACTACAGGTGTTGTATTATACTAGGAGGTCAGATAAAGTCCACTACAGGTGTTGTATTATACTAGGAGGCCAGGTAAAGTCAATTTTAGATGTTTTATTATACTAGGAGGCCAGGTATGTCCACTACAGGTGTTGTATTATACTAGGAGGTCAGGTAAAGTCCACCACATGTGTTGTATTGTACTAAGAGGTTAGCTAAAGTCCACTACAGGTGTTGTATTAAACCAGGAGGTCAGGTAAAGTCCAGCTTCAGGTGTTGTATTATACAAGGAGGTCAGGTAAAGTCCAGCGACAGGTGTTGTATTAAACCAGGAGGTCAGGTAAAGTCCAGCTACAGGTGTTGTATTATACTAGGAGGTCAGGTAAAGTCCACTACAGGTGTTGTATTAAACTAAGAGGTCAGGTAAAGTCCAGCTACAGGTGTTGTATTATACGAGGAGGTCAGATAAAGTCCAGCTATGGGTGTTGTATTATACTAGGAGGTCAGGTAAAGTCCAGCTACGGGTGTTGTATTAAACTAGGAGGTCAGGTAAAGTCCACCACAGGTGTTGTATTATACTAGGAGGTCAGGTAAAGTCCACTACAGGTGTTGTATTATACTAGGAGGTTAGGTAAAGTCCACTACAGATGTTGTATTATACTAGGAGGCCAGGTAAAGTCCACTACAGGTGTTGTATTATACTAGGAGGTCAGGTAAAGTCCAGCTACAGATGTTGTATTATACTAGGAGGTCAGGTAAAGTCCACTACAGATGTTGTATTATACTAGGAGGTTAGGTAAAGTCCACTACAGATGTTGTATTATACTAGGAGGTTAGGTAAAGTCCACTACAGGTGTTGTATTATACTAAGAGGTCAGGTAAAGTCCACTACAGGTGTTTTATTATACTAGGAGGTCAGGTAAAGTCCACTACAGATGTTGTATTATACTAGGAGGTTAGGTAAAGTCCACTACAGGTGTTGTATTATACTAGGAGCACAGGTAAAGTCCACTACAGGTGTTGTATTATACTAGGAGACCAGGTAAAGTCCACTACAGGTGTTGTATTATACGAGGAGCACAGGTAAAGTCCAGCTACAGGTGTTGTATTATACTAGGAGACCAGGTAAAGTCCACTACAGGTGTTGTATTATACTAGGAGACCAGGTAAAGTCCACTACAGGTGTTGTATTATACTAGGAGCACAGGTAAAGTCCACTACAGGTGTTGTATTATACTAGGAGGTCAGGTAAAGTCCACTACAGGTGTTGTATTATACTAGGAGGTCAGGTAAAGTCCACTACAGGTGTTGTATTATACTAGGAGGTCAGGTAAAGTCCACTACAGGTGTTTTATTATACTAGGAGGTCAGGTAAAGTCCACTACAGGTGTTGTATTATACTAGGAGACCAGGTAAAGTCCACTACAGGTGTTGTATTATACTAGGAGGGTCAGGTAAAGTCCACTACAGGTGTTGTATTATACTAGGAGACCAGGTAAAGTCCACTACAGGTGTTGTATTATACTAGGAGGTCAGGTAAAGTCCACTACAGGTGTTGTATTATACTAGGAGGTCAGGTAAAGTCCACTACAGGTGTTGTATTATACTAGGAGACCAGGTAAAGTCCACTACAGGTGTTGTATTATACTAGGAGCACAGGTAAAGTCCAGCTACAGGTGTTGTATTATACTAGGAGACCAGGTAAAGTCCACTACAGGTGTTGTATTATACTAGGAGCACAGGTAAAGTCCACTACAGGTGTTGTATTATACTAGGAGACCAGGTAAAGTCCACTACAGGTGTTGTATTATACTAGGAGGTTAGGTAAAGTCCACTACAGGTGTTGTATTATACTAGGAGGTCAGGTAAAGTCCACTACAGGTGTTGTATTATACTAGGAGGTTAGGTAAAGTCCACTACAGGTGTTGTATTATACTAGGAGGTCAGGTAAAGTCCACTACAGGTGTTGTATTATACTAGGAGGTCAGGTAAAGTCCACTACAGGTGTTGTATTATACTAGGAGGTCAGGTAAAGTCCACTATAGGTGTTGTATTATACTAGGAGGTCAGGTAAAGTCCACTACAGGTGTTGTATTATACTAGGAGGTCAGGTAAAGTCCACTACAGGTGTTGTATTATACTAGGAGGTCAGGTAAAGTCCACTACAGGTGTTGTATTATACTAGGAGGTCAGGTAAAGTCCACTACAGGTGTTGTATTATACTAAGAGGTCAGGTAAAGTCCACTACAGGTGTTTTATTATACTAGGAGGTCAGGTAAAGTCCACTACAGGTGTTGTATTATACTAGGAGGTCAGGTAAAGTCCACTACAGGTGTTGTATTATACTAAGAGGTCAGGTAAAGTCCACTACAGGTGTTGTATTATACTAGGAGGTCAGGTAAAGTCCACTACAGGTGTTGTATTATACTAGGAGGTCAGGTAAAGTCCACTACAGGTGTTGTATTATACTAGGAGGTCAGGTAAAGTCCACTACAGGTGTTGTATTATACTAAGAGGTCAGGTAAAGTCCACTACAGGTGTTGTATTATACTAAGAGGTCAGGTAAAGTCCACTACAGGTGTTGTATTATACTAGGAGGTCAGGTAAAGTCCACTACAGGTGTTGTATTATACTAAGAGGTCAGGTAAAGTCCACTACAGGTGTTGTATTATACTAGGAGGTCAGGTAAAGTCCACTACAGGTGTTGTATTATACTAGGAGGTCAGACAAAGTCCACTACAGGTGTTGTATTATACTAGGAGGCCAGGTAAAGTCCACTACAGGTGTTGTATTATACTAGGAGGTCAGGTAAAGTCCACTACAGGTGTTGTATTATACTAGGAGGTCAGGTAAAGTCCACTACAGGTGTTGTATTGTACTAAGAGGTTAGCTAAAGTCCACTACAGGTGTTGTATTAAACCAGGAGGTCAGGTAAAGTCCAGCTTCAGGTGTTGTATTATACAAGGAGGTCAGGTAAAGTCCAGCGACAGGTGTTGTATTAAACCAGGAGGTCAGGTAAAGTCCAGCTACAGGTGTTGTATTATACTAGGAGGTCAGGTAAAGTCCACTACAGGTGTTGTATTAAACTAAGAGGTCAGGTAAAGTCCAGCTACAGGTGTTGTATTATACGAGGAGGTCAGATAAAGTCCAGCTATGGGTGTTGTATTATACTAGGAGGTCAGGTAAAGTCCAGCTACGGGTGTTGTATTAAACTAGGAGGTCAGGTAAAGTCCACTACAGGTGTTGTATTATACTAGGAGGTCAGGTAAAGTCCACTACAGGTGTTGTATTATACTAGGAGGTTAGGTAAAGTCCACTACAGATGTTGTATTATACTAGGAGGCCAGGTAAAGTCCACTACAGGTGTTGTATTATACTAGGAGGTCAGGTAAAGTCCAGCTACAGATGTTGTATTATACTAGGAGGTCAGGTAAAGTCCACTACAGATGTTGTATTATACTAGGAGGTTAGGTAAAGTCCACTACAGATGTTGTATTATACTAGGAGGTTAGGTAAAGTCCAGCTACAGATGTTGTATTATACTAGGAGGTTAGGTAAAGTCCACTACAGATGTTGTATTATACTAGGAGGTTAGGTAAAGTCCAGCTACAGATGTTGTATTATACTAGGAGGTTAGGTAAAGTCCACTACAGATGTTGTATTATACTAGGAGGTTAGGTAAAGTCCAGCTACAGATGTTGTATTATACTAGGAGGTTAGGTAAAGTCCACTACAGATGTTGTATTATACTAGGAGGTTAGGTAAAGTCCACTACAGATGTTGTATTATACTAGGAGGTTAGGTAAAGTCCAGCTACAGATGTTGTATTATACTAGGAGGTTAGGTAAAGTCCACTACAGATGTTGTATTATACTAGGAGGTTAGGTAAAGTCCAGCTACAGATGTTGTATTATACTAGGAGGTTAGGTAAAGTCCACTACAGATGTTGTATTATACTAGGAGGTTAGGTAAAGTCCAGCTACAGATGTTGTATTATACTAGGAGGTTAGGTAAAGTCCACTACAGATGTTGTATTATACTAGGAGGCCAGGTAAAGTCCACTACAGGTGTTGTATTATACTAGGAGGTCAGGTAAAGTCCAGCTACAGATGTTGTATTATACTAGGAGGCCAGGTAAAGTCCACTACAGGTGTTGTATTATACTAGGAGGTCAGGTAAAGTCCACCACAGGTGCTATTATACTAGGAGGTCAAGTAAAGTCCACTACAGGTGTTGTATTATACTAGGAGGTCAAGTATAGTCCAGCTACAGGTGCTGTATTATACTAGGAGGTCAGGTAAAGTCCAGCTACAGGTGCTGTATTATACTAGGAGGTCAGGTAAAGTCCAGCTACAGGTGCTGTATTATACTAGGAGGTCAGGTAAAGTCCACGACAGGTGTTGTATTATCCTAGGAGGTCAAGTAAAGTCCACTACAGGTGTTGTATTATACTAGGAGGTCAAGTATAGTCCAGCTACAGTTGTTGTATTATACTACTAGGTGAGATAAAGTCCATCTACAGGTGCTGTATTATACTAGGAGGTCAGGTAAAGTCAATTTGAGATGTTTTATTATACTAGGAGGTCAGGTAAAGTCCAGCTACAGTTGTTGTATTATACTAGGAGGTCAGGTAAAGTCCACTACAGGTGTTGTATTATACTAGGAGGTTAGGTAAAGTCAATTTTAGATGTTTTATTATACTAGGAGGCCAGGTATGTCCACTACAGGTGTTGTATTATACTAGGAGGTCAGGTAAAGTCCACCACATGTGTTGTATTGTACTAAGAGGTCAGGTAAAGTCCACTACAGGTGTTGTATTATACTAGGAGGTCAAGTAAAGTCCACTACAGGTGTTGTATTATACTAGGAGGTCAGGTAAAGTCCACCACAGGTGTTGTATTATACTAGGAGGTCAGATAAAGTCCACTACAGGTGTTGTATTATACTAGGAGGTCAGATAAAGTCCACTACAGATGTTGTATTATACTAGGAGGTTAGGTAAAGTCCACTACAGATGTTGTATTATACTAGGAGGTTAGGTAAAGTCCAGCTACAGATGTTGTATTATACTAGGAGGTTAGGTAAAGTCCACTACAGATGTTGTATTATACTAGGAGGCCAGGTAAAGTCCACTACAGGTGTTGTATTATACTAGGAGGTCAGGTAAAGTCCAGCTACAGATGTTGTATTATACTAGGAGGCCAGGTAAAGTCCACTACAGGTGTTGTATTATACTAGGAGGTCAGGTAAAGTCCACCACAGGTGCTGTATTATACTAGGAGGTCAAGTAAAGTCCACTACAGGTGTTGTATTATACTAGGAGGTCAAGTATAGTCCAGCTACAGGTGCTGTATTATACTAGGAGGTCAGGTAAAGTCCAGCTACAGGTGCTGTATTATACTAGGAGGTCAGGTAAAGTCCAGCTACAGGTGCTGTATTATACTAGGAGGTCAGGTAAAGTCCACGACAGGTGTTGTATTATCCTAGGAGGTCAAGTAAAGTCCACTACAGGTGTTGTATTATACTAGGAGGTCAAGTATAGTCCAGCTACAGTTGTTGTATTATACTACTAGGTGAGATAAAGTCCATCTACAGGTGCTGTATTATACTAGGAGGTCAGGTAAAGTCAATTTGAGATGTTTTATTATACTAGGAGGTCAGGTAAAGTCCAGCTACAGTTGTTGTATTATACTAGGAGGTCAGGTAAAGTCCACTACAGGTGTTGTATTATACTAGGAGGTTAGGTAAAGTCAATTTTAGATGTTTTATTATACTAGGAGGCCAGGTATGTCCACTACAGGTGTTGTATTATACTAGGAGGTCAGGTAAAGTCCACCACATGTGTTGTATTGTACTAAGAGGTCAGGTAAAGTCCACTACAGGTGTTGTATTATACTAGGAGGTCAGGTAAAGTCCACTACAGGTGTTGTATTATACTAGGAGGTCAAGTAAAGTCCACTACAGGTGTTGTATTATACTAGGAGGTCAGGTAAAGTCCACCACAGGTGTTGTATTATACTAGGAGGTCAGATAAAGTCCACTACAGGTGTTGTATTATACTAGGAGGTCAGATAAAGTCCACTACAGGTGTTGTATTATACTAGGAGGTCAGATAAAGTCCACTACAGGTGTTGTATTATACTAGGAGGTCAGATAAAGTCCACTACAGGTGTTGTATTATACTAGGAGGTCAGATAAAGTCCACTACAGGTGTTGTATTATACTAGGAGGTCAGGTAAAGTCCACTACAGGTGTTGTATTATACTAGGAGGTCAGGTAAAGTCCACCACAGGTGTTGTATTATACTAGGAGGTCAGGTAAAGTCCACCACAGGTGTTGTATTATACTAGGAGGTCAGATAAAGTCCACTACAGGTGTTGTATTATACTAAGAGGTCAGGTAAAGTCCACTACAGGTGTTGTATTATACTAGGAGGTCAGGTAAAGTCCACTACAGGTGTTGTATTATACTAGGAGGTCAGGTAAAGTCCACTACAGGTGTTGTATTATACTAGGAGGTCAGGTAAAGTCCACCACAGGTGTTGTATTATACTAGGAGGTCAGGTAAAGTCCACCACAGGTGTTGTATTATACTAGGAGGTCAGGTAAAGTCCACCACAGGTGTTGTATTATACTAGGAGGTCAGGTAAAGTCCACCACAGGTGTTGTATTATACTAGGAGGTCAGATAAAGTCCACCACAGGTGTTGTATTATATTAGGAGGTCAAGTAAAGTCCACTACAGGTGTTGTATTATACTAGGAGGTCAGGTAAAGTCAATTTTAGATGTTTTATTATACTAGGAGGCCAGGTATGTCCACTACAGGTGTTGTATTATACTAGGAGGCCAGGTATGTCCACTACAGGCGTTGTATTATACTAGAAGGCCAGGTATGTCCACTACAGGTGTTGTATTATACTAGGAGGCCAGGTATGTCCACGACAGGTGTTGTATTATACTACTAGGTGAGATAAAGTCCATCTACAGGTGTTGTATTATACTAGGAGGTCAGGTAAAGTCCACTACAGGTGTTGTATTATACTAGGAGGTCAGGTAAAGTCCACTACAGGTGTTGTATTATACTAGGAGGTCAGGTAAAGTCCACTACAGGTGTTGTATTATACTAAGAGGTCAGGTAAAGTCCACTATAGGTGTTGTATTATACTAGGAGGTCAGGTAAAGTCCACCACAGGTGTTGTATTATACTAGGAGGTCAGATAAAGTCCAGCTACAGGTGTTGTATTATACTAGGAGACCAGGTAAAGTCCACTACAGGTGTTGTATTATACTAAGAGGTCAGGTAAAGTCCACTACAGGTGTTGTATTATACTAGGAGGCCAGGTATGTCCACGACAGGTGTTGTATTATACTACTAGGTCAGATAAAGTCCAGCTATAGGTGCTGTATTATACTAGGAGGCCAGGTAAAGTCCACGACAGGTGTTGTATTATCCTAGGAGGTCAAGTAAAGTCCACTACAGGTGTTGTATTATCCTAGGAGGTCAAGTAAAGTCCACTACAGGTGTTGTATTATACTAGGAGGTCAAGTAAAGTCCACTACAGGTGTTGTATTATACTAGGAGGTCAAGTAAAGTCCAGCTACAGTTGTTGTATTATACTACTAGGTGAGATAAAGTCCATCTACAGGTGTTGTATTATACTAGGAGGTCAAGTAAAGTCAATTTTAGATGTTTTATTATACTAGGAGGCCAGGTAAGGTCCACTACAGGTGTTGTATTATACTAGGAGGTCAAGTAAAGTCCACCACAGGTGTTGTATTGTACTAAGAGGTCAGGTAAAGTCCAGCTACAGGTGTTGTATTATACTAGGAGACCAGGTAAAGTCCAGCTACAGGTGTTGTATTTTACTAGGAGACCAGGTAAAGTCCAGCTACAGGTGTTGTATTATACTAGGAGGTCAAGTAAAGTCCAGCTACAGGTGTTGTATTATACTAGGAGACCAGGTAAAGTCCAGCTACAGGTGTTGTATTTTACTAGGAGACCAGGTAAAGTCCACTACAGGTGTTGTATTATACTAGGAGGTCAAGTAAAGTCCAGCTACAGGTGTTGTATTATACTAGGAGGTCAAGTAAAGTCCACTACAGGTGTTGTATTATACTAGGAGGTCAGGTAAAGTCCACCACATGTGTTGTATTATACTAGGAGGTTAGGTAAAGTCCACCACAGGTGTTGTATTATACTAGGAGGTCAGATAAAGTCCACTACAGGTGTTGTATTATACTAGGAGGTCAGGTAAAGTCCACTACAGGTGTTGTATTATACTAGGAGGCCAGGTAAAGTCAATTTTAGATGTTTTATTATACTAGGAGGCCAGGTATGTCCACTACAGGTGTTGTATTATACTAGGAGGCCAGGTATGTCCACTACAGGTGTTGTATTATACTAGGAGGTCAGGTAAAGTCAATTTTAGATGTTTTATTATACTAGGAGCACAGGTATGTCCACTACAGGTGTTGTATTATACTAGGAGGCCAGGTATGTCCACTACAGGTGTTGTATTATACTAGGAGGCCAGGTATGTCCACGACAGGTGTTGTATTATACTACTAGGTCAGATAAAGTCCAGCTATAGGTGCTGTATTATACTAGGAGGCCAGGTAAAGTCCACGACAGGTGTTGTATTATCCTAGGAGGTCAAGTAAAGTCCACTACAGGTGTTGTATTATACTAGGAGGTCAAGTAAAGTCCACGACAGGTGTTGTATTATCCTAGGAGGTCAAGTAAAGTCCACGACAGGTGTTGTATTATCCTAGGAGGTCAAGTAAAGTCCACTACAGGTGTTGTATTATCCTAGGAGGTCAAGTAAAGTCCAGCTACAGTTGTTGTATTATACTACTAGGTGAGATAAAGTCCATCTACAGGTGTTGTATTATACTAGGAGGTCAAGTAAAGTCAATTTTAGATGTTTTATTATACTAGGAGGCCAGGTAAAGTCCAGCTACAGGTGTTGTATTATACTAGGAGGTCAAGTAAAGTCCAGCTACAGGTGTTGTATTATACTAGGAGGTCAAGTAAAGTCCACTACAGGTGTTGTATTATACTAGGAGGTCAGGTAAAGTCCACTACAGGTGTTGTATTATACTAGGAGGTCAGGTAAAGTCCACTACAGGTGTTGTATTATACTAGGAGGTTAGGTAAAGTCCACCACAGGTGTTGTATTATACTAGGAGGTCAGGTAAAGTCCAGCTACAGGTGCTGTATTATACTAGGAGGTCAGGTAAAGTCCAGCTACAGGTGTTGTATTATACTAGGAGGTCAGGTAAAGTCCACTACAGGTGTTGTATTATACTAGGAGGCCAGGTAAAGTCAATTTTAGATGTTTTATTATACTAGGAGGCCAGGTATGTCCACTACAGGTGTTGTATTATACTAGGAGGCCAGGTATGTCCACTACAGGTGTTGTATTATACTAGGAGGTCAGGTAAAGTCAATTTTAGATGTTTTATTATACTAGGAGCACAGGTATGTCCACTACAGGTGTTGTATTATACTAGGAGGCCAGGTATGTCCACTACAGGTGTTGTATTATACTAGGAGGCCAGGTATGTCCACGACAGGTGTTGTATTATACTACTAGGTCAGATAAAGTCCAGCTATAGGTGCTGTATTATACTAGGAGGCCAGGTAAAGTCCACGACAGGTGTTGTATTATCCTAGGAGGTCAAGTAAAGTCCACTACAGGTGTTGTATTATACTAGGAGGTCAAGTAAAGTCCACGACAGGTGTTGTATTATCCTAGGAGGTCAAGTAAAGTCCACGACAGGTGTTGTATTATCCTAGGAGGTCAAGTAAAGTCCACTACAGGTGTTGTATTATCCTAGGAGGTCAAGTAAAGTCCAGCTACAGTTGTTGTATTATACTACTAGGTGAGATAAAGTCCATCTACAGGTGTTGTATTATACTAGGAGGTCAAGTAAAGTCAATTTTAGATGTTTTATTATACTAGGAGGCCAGGTAAAGTCCAGCTACAGGTGTTGTATTATACTAGGAGGTCAAGTAAAGTCCAGCTACAGGTGTTGTATTATACTAGGAGGTCAAGTAAAGTCCACTACAGGTGTTGTATTATACTAGGAGGTCAGGTAAAGTCCACTACAGGTGTTGTATTATACTAGGAGGTCAGGTAAAGTCCACTACAGGTGTTGTATTATACTAGGAGGTTAGGTAAAGTCCACCACAGGTGTTGTATTATACTAGGAGGTCAGGTAAAGTCCAGCTACAGGTGCTGTATTATACTAGGAGGTCAGGTAAAGTCCAGCTACAGGTGTTGTATTATACTAGGAGGTCAGGTAAAGTCCACTACAGGTGTTGTATTATACTAGGAGGCCAGGTAAAGTCCAGCTACAGGTGTTGTATTATACTAGGAGGTCAAGTAAAGTCCACTACAGGTGTTGTATTATACTAGGAGGTCAGGTAAAGTCAATTTTAGATGTTTTATTATACTAGGAGGCCAGGTATGTCCACTACAGGTGTTGTATTATACTAGGAGGCCAGGTATGTCCACTACAGATGTTGTATTATACTAGGAGGCCAGGTATGTCCACGACAGGTGTTGTATTATACTACTAGGTCAGATAAAGTCCAGCTATAGGTGCTGTATTATACTAGGAGGCCAGGTAAAGTCCACGACAGGTGTTGTATTATCCTAGGAGGTCAAGTAAAGGCCACTACAGGTGTTGTATTATACTAGGAGGTTAGGTAAAGTCCACCACAGGTGTTGTATTATACTAGGAGGTCAGATAAAGTCCACTACAGGTGTTGTATTATACTAGGAGGTCAAGTAAAGTCCACTACAGGTGTTGTATTATCCTAGGAGGTCAAGTAAAGTCCACTACAGGTGTTGTATTATACTAGGAGGTCAAGTAAAGTCCACTACAGGTGTTGTATTATACTAGGAGGTCAAGTAAAGTCCACGACAGGTGTTGTATTATCCTAGGAGGTCAAGTAAAGTCCAGCTACAGGTGTTGTATTATACAAGGATGTCAAGTAAAGTCCAGCTACAAGTGTTGTATTACACAAGGAGGTCAGCTAAAGTCCAGCTACGGGTGTTGTATTATACTAGGAGGTCAGGTAAAGTACAGCTACAGATGTTGTATTATACTAGGAGGTCAGGTAAAGTCCAGCTTCAGGTGTTGTATTATACTAGGAGGTCAGGTAAAGTCCAGCGACAGGTGTTGTATTAAACCAGGAGGTCAGGTAAAGTCCACTACAGGTGTTGTATTATACTAAGAGGTCAGGTAAAGTCCAGCTACAGGTGTTGTATTATACTAGGAGGTCAGGTAAAGTCCAGCAACTGGTGTTGTATTATACTAGGAGGTCAGGTAAAGTCCATTACAGGTGTTGTATTAAACCAGGAGGTCAGGTAAAGTCCACTACAGGTGTTGTATTATACTAGGAGGCCAGGTAAAGTCCAGCTACAGGTGTTGTATTATACTAGGAGGTCAAGTAAAGTCCACTACAGGTGTTGTATTATACTAGGAGGTCAGGTAAAGTCAATTTTAGATGTTTTATTATACTAGGAGGCCAGGTATGTCCACTACAGGTGTTGTATTATACTAGGAGGCCAGGTATGTCCACTACAGGTGTTGTATTATACTAGGAGGCCAGGTATGTCCACGACAGGTGTTGTATTATACTACTAGGTCAGATAAAGTCCAGCTATAGGTGCTGTATTATACTATGAGGCCAGGTAAAGTCCACGACAGGTGTTGTATTATCCTAGGAGGTCAAGTAAAGTCCACTACAGGTGTTGTATTATACTAGGAGGTCAAGTAAAGTCCACTACAGGTGTTGTATTATACTAGGAGGTCAAGTAAAGTCCACTACAGGTGTTGTATTATACTACTAGGTGAGATAAAGTCCATCTACAGGTGTTGTATTATACTAGGAGGTCAGGTAAAGTCCACTACAGGTGTTGTATTATACTAGGAGGTTAGGTAAAGTCCACTACAGGTGTTGTATTATACTAGGAGGCCAGGTAAAGTCCACTACAGGTGTTGTATTATACTAGGAGGCCAGGTAAAGTCCACTACAGGTGTTGTATTATACTAGGAGGCCAGGTAAAGTCCAGCTACAGGTGTTGTATTATACTAGGAGGTCAAGTAAAGTCCACTACAGGTGTTGTATTATACTAGGAGGTCAGGTAAAGTCAATTTTAGATGTTTTATTATACTAGGAGGCCAGGTATGTCCACTACAGGTGTTGTATTATACTAGGAGGCCAGGTATGTCCACTATAGGTGCTGTATTATACTAGGAGGCCAGGTATGTCCACGACAGGTGTTGTATTATACTAGGAGGCCAGGTATGTCCACTATAGGTGCTGTATTATACTAGGAGGCCAGGTAAAGTCCACGACAGGTGTTGTATTATCCTAGGAGGTCAAGTAAAGTCCACGACAGGTGTTGTATTATCCTAGGAGGTCAAGTAAAGTCCACTACAGGTGTTGTATTATACAAGGAGGTCAGGTAAAGTCCAGCGACAGGTGTTGTATTAAACCAGGAGGTCAGGTAAAGTCCACTACAGGTGTTGTATTATACTAAGAGGTCAGGTAAAGTCCAGCTACAGGTGTTGTATTATACTAGGAGGTCAGGTAAAGTCCAGCAACTGGTGTTGTATTATACTAGGAGGTCAGGTAAAGTCCATTACAGGTGTTGTATTATACAAGGATGTCAAGTAAAGTCCAGCTACAGGAGTTGTATTATACGAGGAGGTCAGATAAAGTCCAGCTACGGGTGTTGTATTATACTAGGAGGTCAGGTAAAGTCCACTACAGGTGTTGTATTATACTAGGAGGTCAGGTAAAGTCCACTACAGGTGTTGTATTATACTAGGAGGTCAGATAAAGTCCAGCTACAGGTATTGTATTATACAAGGATGTCAAGTAAAGTCCAGCTACAGGTATTGTATTATACAAGGATGTCAAGTAAAGTCCAGCTACAAGTGTTGTATTACACAAGGAGGTCAGCTAAAGTCCAGCTACGGGTGTTGTATTATACTAGGAGGTCAGGTAAAGTACAGCTACAGATGTTGTATTATACTAGGAGGTCAGGTAAAGTCCAGCTTCAGGTGTTGTATTATACTAGGAGGTCAGGTAAAGTCCAGCGACAGGTGTTGTATTAAACCAGGAGGTCAGGTAAAGTCCACTACAGGTGTTGTATTATACTAAGAGGTCAGGTAAAGTCCAGCTACAGGTGTTGTATTATACTAGGAGGTCAGGTAAAGTCCAGCAACTGGTGTTGTATTATACTAGGAGGTCAGGTAAAGTCCATTACAGGTGTTGTATTATACTAAGAGGTCAGGTAAAGTCCAGCTACAGGTGTTGTATTATACTAGGAGGTCAGGTAAAGTCCAGCAACTGGTGTTGTATTATACTAGGAGGTCAGGTAAAGTCCATTACAGGTGTTGTATTATACAAGGAGGCCAAGTAAAGTCCACTACAGGTGTTGTATTATACTAGGAGGCCAAGTAAAGTCCACGACAGGTGTTGTATTATCCTAGGAGGTCAAGTAAAGTCCATCTACAGGTGCTGTATTATACTAGGAGGTCAGGTAAAGTCCAGAGACAGGTGTTGCATTATACTAGGAGTTCAGGTAAAGTCCAGCAACAGGTGTTGTATTAAACTAGGAGGTCAGGTAAAGTACAGCTACAGGTGTTGTATTCTACTTAGAGGTCAGATAAAGTCCAGCTACGGGTGTTGTATTATACTAGGAGGTCAAGTAAAGTCCATTTTAGATGTTTTATTATACTAGGAGGCCAGGTAAGGTCCACTACAGGTGTTGTATTATACTAGGAGGCCAGGTATGTCCACTACAGGTGTTGTATTATACTAGGAGGCCAGGTATGTCCACTACAGGTGTTGTATTATACTAGGAGGTCAGGTAAAGTCCACTACAGGTGTTGTATTATACTAGGAGGTTAGGTAAAGTCCAGAGACAGGTGTTGCATTATACTATGAGTTCAGGTAAAGTCCAGCAACAGGTGTTGTATTAAACTAGGAGGTCAGGTAAAGTACAGCTACAGGTGTTGTATTCTACTTAGAGGTCAGATAAGTCCAGCTACAGGTGTTGTATTATACAAGGATGTCAAGTAAAGTCCAGCTACAGGTGTTGCATTGTACAAGGAGGCCAGGTAAAGTCCAGCTACAGGTGTTGCATTATACTAGGAGGTCAGCTAAAGTCCACTACAGGTGTTGTATTATACTAGGAGGTCAAGTAAAGTCCATTTTAGATGTTTTATTATACTAGGAGGCCAGGTAAAGTCCACTACAGGTGTTGTATTATACAAGGATGTCAAGTAAAGTCCAGCTACAGGTGTTGTATTATACTAGGAGGTCAGGTAAAGTCCAGCGATAGGTGCTGTATTATACTAGGAGGCCAAGTAAAGTCCACAACAGGTGTTGTATTATCCTAGGAGGTCAAGTAAAGTCCACTACAGGTGTTGTATTATACAAGGATGTCAAGTAAAGTCCAGCTACAGGTGTTGCATTGTACAAGGAGGCCAGGTAAAGTCCAGCTACAGGTGTTATATTATACTAGGAGTACAGGTAAAGTCCACGACAGGTGTTGTATTATCCTAGGAGGTCAAGTAAAGTCCACTACAGGTGTTGTATTATACTAGGAGGTTAGGTAAAGTCCACCACAGGTGTTGTATTGTACTAAGAGGTCAGGTAAAGTCCAGCTACAGGTGTTGTATTATACTAGGAGGTCAGGTAAAGTCCAGCGACAGGTGTTGCATTGTACAAGGAGGCCAGGTAAAGTCCAGCTACAGGTGTTGTATTAAACTAGGAGGCCAGGTATGTCCACTACAGGTGTTGTATTATACTAGGAGGTCAAGTAAAGTCCATTTTAGATGTTTTATTATACTAGGAGGCCAGGTAAGGTCCACTACGGGTGTTGTATTATACTAGGAGGTCAGGTAAAGTCCACGACAGGTGTTGTATTGTACTAAGAGGTCAGGGAAAGTCCAGCTACAGGTGTAGCATTATACTAGGAGGCCAAGTAAAGTCCAGCTACGGGTGTTGTATTATACTAGGAGGTCAAGTAAAGTCCAGCTACAGGTGTTGCATTATACAAGTAGGTCAGGTAAAGTCCAGCTACAGATGTTGTATTATACTAGGAGGTCAGGTAAAGTCCACTACAGGTGTTGTATTATACTAGGAGGTCAGGTAAAGTCCAGCAACAGGTGTTCTATTATACTAGGAGGTCAAGTCAAGTCCAGCTACAGTTGTTTTATTTTACTAGGAGACCAGGTAAAGTCCACTACAGGTGCTGTATTATACTAGGAGGCCAGGTGAAGTCCAGCTACAGGTGTTGTATTATACTAGGAGGTCAGGTAAAGTCCAGCTACAGGTGTTGTATTATACTAGGAGGTCAGGTAAAGTCCATTACAGGTGTTGTATTATACGAGGAGGTCAGGTAAAGTCCAGCTACAGGTGTTGTATTATACTAGGAGGCCAGGTAAAGTCCACTACAGGTGTTGTATTATACTCGGAGGCCAGGTAAAGTCCAGCTGCAGTTGTTGTATTATACTAGGAGGCCAAGTAAAGTCCACTACAGGTGTTGTATTAAACTAGGTCAGGTAAAGTCCACTACAGGTGTTGTATTGTACTAGGAGGTCAGGTAAAGTCCAGCTACAGGTGTTGTATTATACTAGGAGGTCAGGTAAAGTCCACTACAGGTGTTGTATTATACTAGGAGGCCAAGTCAAGTCCAGCTACAGTTGTTTTATTTTACTAGGAGACCAGGTAAAGTCCACTACAGTTGTTGTATTATACTAGGAGGCCAGGTAAAGTCCACTACAGTTGTTGTATTATACTAGGAGGTCAGATAAAGTCCAGCTATAGGTGTTGTATTATACTAAGAGGTCAGGTAAAGTCCAGCGACAGGTGTTGTATTAAACCAGGAGGTCAGATAAAGTCCAGCTATAGGTGTTGTATTATACTAAGATGTCAGGTAAAGTCCAGCTATAGGTGTTGTATTATACTAGGAGGCCAAGTAAAGTCCACTACAGGTGTTGTATTAAACTAGGAGGTCAGGTAAAGTCCACTACAGGTGTTGTATTATACAAGGATGTCAAGTAAAGTCCAGCTACAGGTGTTGTATTATACTAGGAGGTCAGGTAAAGTCCAGCGATAGGTGCTGTATTATACTAGGAGGCCAAGTAAAGTCCACAACAGGTGTTGTATTATCCTAGGAGGTCAAGTAAAGTCCACTACAGGTGTTGTATTATACAAGGATGTCAAGTAAAGTCCAGCTACAGGTGTTGCATTGTACAAGGAGGCCAGGTAAAGTCCAGCTACAGGTGTTGTATTAAACCAGGAGGTCAGGTAAAGTCCAGCTACAGGTGTTGTATTATACTAGGAGGTCAGGTAAAGTCCACTACAGGTGTTGTATTAAACTAGGAGGTCAGGTAAAGTCCAGCAACAGGTGTTCTATTATACTAGGAGGTCAAGTCAAGTCCAGCTACAGTTGTTTTATTTTACTAGGAGACCAGGTAAAGTCCACGACAGGTGTTGTATTGTACTAAGAGGTCAGGGAAAGTCCAGCTACAGGTGTAGCATTATACTAGGAGGCCAAGTAAAGTCCACTACAGGTGTTGTATTAAACTAGGAGGTCAAGTAAAGTCCAGCTACGGGTGTTGTATTATATACTAGGAGGTCAAGTAAAGTCCAGCTACGGGTGTTGTATTATACTAGGAGGTCAAGTAAAGTCCAGCTACAGGTGTTGCATTATACAAGTAGGTCAGGTAAAGTCCAGCTACAGATGTTGTATTATACTAGGAGGTCAGGTAAAATCCACTACAGGTGTTGTATTACACTAGGAGGTCAAGTCAAGTCCAGCTCCAGTTGTTTTATTTTACTAGGAGACCAGGTAAAGTCCACTACAGGTGCTGTATTATACTAGGAGGCCAGGTAAAGTCCACTACAGTTGTTGTATTATACTAGGAGGTCAGGTAAAGTAAAGCTACAGGTGTTGCATTATACTAGGAGGTCAGCTAAAGTCCATTACAGTTGTTGTATTATACTAGGAGGTCAAGTCAAGTCCAGCTACAGTTGTTGTATTATACTAGGAGGCCAGGTAAAGTCCAGCTACAGGTGTTGCATTATACTAGGAGGTCAGCTAAAGTCAAGCAACAGGTGTTCTATTATACTAGGAGGTCAAGTCAAGTCCACTACAGGTGTTGTATTATACTAGGAGGCCAAGTCAAGTCCAGCTACAGTTGTTTTATTTTACTAGGAGACCAGATAAAGTCCACTACAGTTGTTGTATTATACTAGGAGGCCAGGTAAAGTCCACTACAGTTGTTGTATTATACTAGGAGGTCAGGTAAAGTAAAGCTACAGTTGTTGTATTATACTAGGAGGCCAGGTAAAGTCCAGCTACAGGTGTTGCATTATACTAGGAGGTCAGCTAAAGTCCACTACAGGTGTTGTATTATACTAGGAGGTCAGGTAAAGTCCAGCAACAGGTGTTGTATTATACTAGGAGGTCAGGTAAAGTCCAGCTACAGGTGTTGAATTATACGAGGAGGTCAGGTAAAGTCCAGCTATAGGTGTTGTATTATACTAGGAGGCCAGGTAAAGTCCACTACAGGTGTTGTATTATACTAGGAGGCCAAGTAAAGTCCACTACAGGTGTTGTATTAAACTAGGTCAGGTAAAGTCCACTACAGGTGTTGTATTAAACTAGGTCAGGTAAAGTCCACTACAGGTGTTGTATTATACTAAGAGGTCAGGTAAAGTCCAGCGACAGGTGTTGTATTAAACCAGGAGGTCAGATAAAGTCCAGCTATAGGTGTTGTATTATACTAAGATGTCAGGTAAAGTCCAGCTATAGGTGTTGTATTATACTAGGAGGCCAAGTAAAGTCCACTACAGGTGTTGTATTAAACTAGGAGGTCAGGTAAAGTCCAGCTACAGGTGTTGTATTATACTAGGAGGTCAGGTAAAGTCCAGCTACAGATGTTGCATTATACTAGGAGGTCAGGTAAAGTCCAGCTACAGTTGTTTTATTTTACTAGGAGACCAGGTAAAGTCCACTACAGGCGCTGTATTATACTAGGAGGCCAGGTAAAGTCCAGCTACAGTTGTTGTATTATACTAGGAGGCCAGGTAAAGTCCACTACAGTTGTTGTATTATACTAGGAGGTCAAGTCAAGTCCAGCTACAGTTGTTGTATTATACTAGGAGGTCAGGTAAAGTCCACTACAGTTGTTGTATTATACTAGGAGGTCAGGTAAAGTAAAGCTACAGTTGTTGTATTATACTAGGAGGCCAGGTAAAGTCCACTACAGTTGTTGTATTATACTAGGAGGTCAGGTAAAGTAAAGCTACAGTTGTTGTATTATACTAGGAGGCCAGGTAAAGTCCAGCTACAGGTGTTGCATTATACTAGGAGGTCAGGTAAAGTCCAGCAACAGGTGTTCTATTATACTAGGAGGTCAAGTAAAGTCCAGCTACAGTTGTTGTATTATACTAGGAGGCCAGGTAAAGTCCACTACAGTTGTTGTATTATACTAGGAGGTCAGGTAAAGTAAAGCTACAGTTGTTGTATTATACTAGGAGACCAGGTAAAGTCCACTACAGGTGCTGTATTATACTAGGAGGCCAGGTAAAGTCCAGCTACAGGTGTTGTATTATACTAGGAGGTCAGGTAAAGTCCAGCTACAGGTGTTGTATTATAATAAGAGGTCAGGTAAAGTCCAGCTACAGGTGTTGTATTATACGAGGAGGTCGGGTAAAGTCCAGCTACAGTTGTTGTATTATACTAGGAGGCCAAGTAAAGTCCACTACAGGTGTTGTATTATACTAGGAGGTCAGGTAAAGTACAGATACGGGTGTTGTATTATAATAAGAGGTCAGGTAAAGTCCAGCAACAGTTGTTCTATTATACTAGGAGGTCAAGTCAAGTCCAGCTACAGTTGTTTTATTTTACTAGGAGACCAGGTAAAGTCCACTACAGGTGCTGTATTATACTAGGAGGCCAAGTAAAGTCCACTACAGGTGTTGTATTATACTAGGAGGCCAAGTAAAGTCCAGCTACAGATGTTGTATTATACAAGTAGGTCAGGTAAAGTCCAGCTACAGATGTTGTATTATACTAGGAGGTCAGGTAAAGTCCACTACAGGTGTTGTATTACACTAGGAGTTCAAGTCAAGTCCAGCTACAGGTATTGTATTATACTAGGAGGCCAGGTAAAGTCCACTACAGGTGTTGTATTATACTCGGAGGCCAGGTATAGTCCAGCTACAGTTGTTGTATTATACTAGGAGGCCAAGTAAAGTCCACTACAGGTGTTGTATTAAACTAGGAGGTCAGATAAAGTCCAGATACGGGTGTTGTATTATATTAGGAGGTCAGGTAAAGTCCACTACAGGTGTTGTATTAAACTAGGTCAGGTAAAGTCCACTACAGGTGTTGTATTATACTAAGAGGTCAGGTAAAGTCCAGCGACAGGTGTTGTATTAAACCAGGAGGTCAGATAAAGTCCAGCTATAGGTGTTGTATTATACTAAGATGTCAGGTAAAGTCCAGCTATAGGTGTTGTATTATACTAGGAGGCCAAGTAAAGTCCACTACAGGTGTTGTATTAAACTAGGAGGTCAGGTAAAGTCCAGCTACAGGTGTTGTATTATACTAGGAGGTCAGGTAAAGTCCAGCGACAGGTGTTGTATTAAACCAGGAGGTCAGATAAAGTCCAGCTACAGATGTTGCATTATACTAGGAGGTCAGGTAAAGTCCAGCTACAGTTGTTTTATTTTACTAGGAGACCAGGTAAAGTCCACTACAGGCGCTGTATTATACTAGGAGGCCAGGTAAAGTCCAGCTACAGTTGTTGTATTATACTAGGAGGCCAGGTAAAGTCCACTACAGTTGTTGTATTATACTAGGAGGTCAAGTCAAGTCCAGCTACAGTTGTTGTATTATACTAGGAGGCCAGGTAAAGTCCACTACAGTTGTTGTATTATACTAGGAGGTCAGGTAAAGTAAAGCTACAGTTGTTGTATTATACTAGGAGGCCAGGTAAAGTCCAGCTACAGGTGTTGCATTATACTAGGAGGTCAGGTAAAGTCCAGCAACAGGTGTTCTATTATACTAGGAGGTCAAGTAAAGTCCAGCTACAGTTGTTGTATTATACTAGGAGGCCAGGTAAAGTCCACTACAGTTGTTGTATTATACTAGGAGGTCAGGTAAAGTAAAGCTACAGTTGTTGTATTATACTAGGAGACCAGGTAAAGTCCACTACAGGTGCTGTATTATACTAGGAGGCAAGGTAAAGTCCACTACAGGTGTTGTATTATACTAAGAGGTCAGGTGAAGTCCAGCTACAGGTGTTGTATTATACTAGGAGGTCAGGTAAAGTCCAGCTACAGGTGTTGTATTATAATAAGAGGTCAGGTAAAGTCCAGCTACAGGTGTTGTATTATACGAGGAGGTCAGGTAAAGTCCAGCTACAGTTGTTGTATTATACTAGGAGGCCAAGTAAAGTCCACTACAGGTGTTGTATTATACTAGGAGGTCAGGTAAAGTACAGATACGGGTGTTGTATTATAATAAGAGGTCAGGTAAAGTCCAGCAACAGTTGTTCTATTATACTAGGAGGTCAAGTCAAGTCCAGCTACAGTTGTTTTATTTTACTAGGAGACCAGGTAAAGTCCACTACAGGTGCTGTATTATACTAGGAGGCCAAGTAAAGTCCACTACAGGTGTTGTATTATACAAGTAGGTCAGGTAAAGTCCAGCTACAGATGTTGTATTATACTAGGAGGCCAGGTAAAGTCCACTACAGGTGTTGTATTATACTAGGAGGTCAGGTAAAGTCCACTACAGGTGTTGTATTATACTAGGAGGTCAGGTAAAGTCCAGCTACAGATGTTGTATTATACTAGGTCAGATAAAGTCCAGCTATGGTTGTTGTATTATACTTAGAGGTCAGGTAAAGTCCACTACAGGTGTTGTATTACACTAGGAGGACAAGTCAAGTCCAGCTAGTTGTTTTATTTTACTAGAAGACCAGGTAAAGTCCACTACAGGTGCTGTATTATACTAGGAGGCCAGGTAAAGTCCAGCTATAGGTGTTGTATTATACTAGGAGGTCAGGTAAAGTCCAGCTGCAGTTGTTGTATTATACTAGGAGGTCAGGTAAAGTCCAGCTACAGGTGTTGTATTATACGAGGAGGTCAGGTAAAGTCCAGCTACAGTTGTTGTATTATACTAGGAGGCCAAGTAAAGTCCACTACAGGTGTTGTATTATACTAGGAGGTCAGGTAAAGTACAGATACGGGTGTTGTATTATAATAAGAGGTCAGGTAAAGTCCAGCAACAGTTGTTCTATTATACTAGGAGGTCAAGTCAAGTCCAGCTACAGTTGTTTTATTTTACTAGGAGACCAGGTAAAGTCCACTACAGGTGCTGTATTATACTAGGAGGCCAAGTAAAGTCCACTACAGGTGTTGTATTATACAAGTAGGTCAGGTAAAGTCCAGCTACAGATGTTGTATTATACTAGGAGGCCAGGTAAAGTCCACTACAGGTGTTGTATTATACTAGGAGGTCAGGTAAAGTCCACTACAGGTGTTGTATTATACTAGGAGGTCAGGTAAAGTCCAGCTACAGATGTTGTATTATACTAGGTCAGATAAAGTCCAGCTATGGTTGTTGTATTATACTTAGAGGTCAGGTAAAGTCCACTACAGGTGTTGTATTACACTAGGAGGACAAGTCAAGTCCAGCTAGTTGTTTTATTTTACTAGGAGACCAGGTAAAGTCCACTACAGGTGCTGTATTATACTAGGAGGCCAGGTAAAGTCCAGCTATAGGTGTTGTATTATACTAGGAGGTCAGGTAAAGTCCAGCTGCAGTTGTTGTATTATACTAGGAGGCCAGGTAAGGTCCACTACAGGTGTTGTATTATACTAGGAGGCCAGGTAATGTCCAGTACAGGTGTTGTATTATACTAGGAGGTCAGCTAAAGTCCACTACGGGTGTTGTATTATACTAGGAGGTCAGCTAAAGTCCAGCTACAGGTATTGTATTATACTAGGAGGCCAGGTAAAGTCCACTACAGGTGTTGTATTATACTAGGAGGTCAGGTAAAGTCCACTACAGGTGTTGTATTATACTAGGGGGTCAGGTAAAGTCCACTACAGGTGTTGTATTATACTAGGAGGTCAGGTAAAGTCCAGCTACAGATGTTGCATTATACTAGGAGGTCAGCTAAAGTCCAGCTACAGGTATTGTATTATACTAGGAGGCCAGGTAAAGTCCACTACAGGTGTTGTATTATACTAGGAGGTCAGGTAAAGTCCACTACAGGTGTTGTATTATACTAGGAGGTCAGGTAAAGTCCACTACAGGTGTTGTATTATACTAGGAGGTCAGGTAAAGTCCAGCTACAGATGTTGTATTATACTAGGTCAGATAACGTCCAGCTACAGGTGTTGTATTATACTAGGAGGTCAGGTAAAGTCCACGACAGGTGTTGTATTATACTAGGAGTTCAGATAAAGTCCAGCTACAGGTGTTGCATTATACAAGGAGGTCAGGTAAAGTCCAGCTACAGGTGTTGTATTATACTAGGAGGTCAGGTAAAGTACAGCTATAGGTGTTGTATTACACTAGGAGGTCAAGTAAAGTCCAGCTACAGTTGTTGTATTATACTAGGAGGTCAGGTAAAGTCCAGCTACAGGTGTTTTATTATACTAGGAGGCCAGGTAATGTCCACTACAGGTGTTGTATTATACTAGGAGGTCAAGTCAAGTCCAGCTGCAGTTGTTGTATTATACTAGGAGGCCAGGTAATGTCCAGTACAGGTGTTGTATTATACTAGGAGGTCAGCTAATGTCCACTACGGGTGTTGTATTATACTAGGAGGTCAGGTAAAGTCCACTACAGGTGTTGTATTATACTCGGAGGCCAGGTATAGTCCAGCTACAGTTGTTGTATTATACTAGGAGGCCAAGTAAAGTCCACTACAGGTGTTGTATTAAACTAGGAGGTCAGATAAAGTCCAGATACGGGTGTTGTATTATATTAGGAGGTCAGGTAAAGTCCACTACAGGTGTTGTATTAAACTAGGTCAGGTAAAGTCCACTACAGGTGTTGTATTATACTAAGAGGTCAGGTAAAGTCCAGCGACAGGTGTTGTATTAAACCAGGAGGTCAGATAAAGTCCAGCTATAGGTGTTGTATTATACTAAGATGTCAGGTAAAGTCCAGCTATAGGTGTTGTATTATACTAGGAGGCCAAGTAAAGTCCACTACAGGTGTTGTATTAAACTAGGAGGTCAGGTAAAGTCCAGCTACAGGTGTTGTATTATACTAGGAGGTCAGGTAAAGTCCAGCGACAGGTGTTGTATTAAACCAGGAGGTCAGATAAAGTCCAGCTACAGATGTTGCATTATACTAGGAGGTCAGGTAAAGTCCAGCTACAGTTGTTTTATTTTACTAGGAGACCAGGTAAAGTCCACTACAGTTGTTGTATTATACTAGGAGGCCAGGTAAAGTCCACTACAGTTGTTGTATTATACTAGGAGGTCAAGTCAAGTCCAGCTACAGTTGTTGTATTATACTAGGAGGCCAGGTAAAGTCCACTACAGTTGTTGTATTATACTAGGAGGTCAGGTAAAGTAAAGCTACAGTTGTTGTATTATACTAGGAGGCCAGGTAAAGTCCAGCTACAGGTGTTGCATTATACTAGGAGGTCAGGTAAAGTCCAGCAACAGGTGTTCTATTATACTAGGAGGTCAAGTAAAGTCCAGCTACAGTTGTTGTATTATACTAGGAGGCCAGGTAAAGTCCACTACAGTTGTTGTATTATACTAGGAGGTCAGGTAAAGTAAAGCTACAGTTGTTGTATTATACTAGGAGACCAGGTAAAGTCCACTACAGGTGCTGTATTATACTAGGAGGCCAGGTAAAGTCCACTACAGGTGTTGTATTATACTAAGAGGTCAGGTGAAGTCCAGCTACAGGTGTTGTATTATACTAGGAGGTCAGGTAAAGTCCAGCTACAGGTGTTGTATTATACGAGGAGGTCAGGTAAAGTCCAGCTACAGTTGTTGTATTATACTAGGAGGCCAAGTAAAGTCCACTACAGGTGTTGTATTATACTAGGAGGTCAGGTAAAGTACAGATACGGGTGTTGTATTATAATAAGAGGTCAGGTAAAGTCCAGCAACAGTTGTTCTATTATACTAGGAGGTCAAGTCAAGTCCAGCTACAGTTGTTTTATTTTACTAGGAGACCAGGTAAAGTCCACTACAGGTGCTGTATTATACTAGGAGGCCAAGTAAAGTCCACTACAGGTGTTGTATTATACAAGTAGGTCAGGTAAAGTCCAGCTACAGATGTTGTATTATACTAGGAGGTCAGGTAAAGTCCACTACAGGTGTTGTATTACACTAGGAGTTCAAGTCAAGTCCAGCTACAGGTATTGTATTATACTAGGAGGCCAGGTAAAGTCCACTACAGGTGTTGTATTATACTAGGAGGCCAGGTAAAGTCCACTACAGGTGTTGTATTATACTAGGAGGTCAGGTAAAGTCCACTACAGGTGTTGTATTATACTAGGAGGTCAGGTAAAGTCCACTACAGGTGTTGTATTATACTAGGAGGTCAGGTAAAGTCCAGCTACAGATGTTGTATTATACTAGGTCAGATAAAGTCCAGCTATGGTTGTTGTATTATACTTAGAGGTCAGGTAAAGTCCACTACAGGTGTTGTATTACACTAGGAGGACAAGTCAAGTCCAGCTAGTTGTTTTATTTTACTAGGAGACCAGGTAAAGTCCACTACAGGTGCTGTATTATACTAGGAGGCCAGGTAAAGTCCAGCTATAGGTGTTGTATTATACTAGGAGGTCAGGTAAAGTCCAGCTGCAGTTGTTGTATTATACTAGGAGGCCAGGTAAGGTCCACTACAGGTGTTGTATTATACTAGGAGGCCAGGTAATGTCCAGTACAGGTGTTGTATTATACTAGGAGGTCAGCTAAAGTCCACTACGGGTGTTGTATTATACTAGGAGGTCAGCTAAAGTCCAGCTACAGGTATTGTATTATACTAGGAGGCCAGGTAAAGTCCACTACAGGTGTTGTATTATACTAGGAGGTCAGGTAAAGTCCACTACAGGTGTTGTATTATACTAGGGGGTCAGGTAAAGTCCACTACAGGTGTTGTATTATACTAGGAGGTCAGGTAAAGTCCAGCTACAGATGTTGCATTATACTAGGAGGTCAGCTAAAGTCCAGCTACAGGTATTGTATTATACTAGGAGGCCAGGTAAAGTCCACTACAGGTGTTGTATTATACTAGGAGGTCAGGTAAAGTCCACTACAGGTGTTGTATTATACTAGGAGGTCAGGTAAAGTCCACTACAGGTGTTGTATTATACTAGGAGGTCAGGTAAAGTCCAGCTACAGATGTTGTATTATACTAGGTCAGATAACGTCCAGCTACAGGTGTTGTATTATACTAGGAGGTCAGGTAAAGTCCACGACAGGTGTTGTATTATACTAGGAGTTCAGATAAAGTCCAGCTACAGGTGTTGCATTATACAAGGAGGTCAGGTAAAGTCCAGCTACAGGTGTTGTATTATACTAGGAGGTCAGGTAAAGTACAGCTATAGGTGTTGTATTACACTAGGAGGTCAAGTAAAGTCCAGCTACAGTTGTTGTATTATACTAGGAGGTCAGGTAAAGTCCAGCTACAGGTGTTTTATTATACTAGGAGGCCAGGTAATGTCCACTACAGGTGTTGTATTATACTAGGAGGTCAAGTCAAGTCCAGCTGCAGTTGTTGTATTATACTAGGAGGCCAGGTAATGTCCAGTACAGGTGTTGTATTATACTAGGAGGTCAGCTAATGTCCACTACGGGTGTTGTATTATACTAGGAGGTCAGGTAAAGTCCACTACAGGTGTTGTATTATACTCGGAGGCCAGGTATAGTCCAGCTACAGTTGTTGTATTATACTAGGAGGCCAAGTAAAGTCCACTACAGGTGTTGTATTAAACTAGGAGGTCAGATAAAGTCCAGATACGGGTGTTGTATTATATTAGGAGGTCAGGTAAAGTCCACTACAGGTGTTGTATTAAACTAGGTCAGGTAAAGTCCACTACAGGTGTTGTATTATACTAAGAGGTCAGGTAAAGTCCAGCGACAGGTGTTGTATTAAACCAGGAGGTCAGATAAAGTCCAGCTATAGGTGTTGTATTATACTAAGATGTCAGGTAAAGTCCAGCTATAGGTGTTGTATTATACTAGGAGGCCAAGTAAAGTCCACTACAGGTGTTGTATTAAACTAGGAGGTCAGGTAAAGTCCAGCTACAGGTGTTGTATTATACTAGGAGGTCAGGTAAAGTCCAGCGACAGGTGTTGTATTAAACCAGGAGGTCAGATAAAGTCCAGCTACAGATGTTGCATTATACTAGGAGGTCAGGTAAAGTCCAGCTACAGTTGTTTTATTTTACTAGGAGACCAGGTAAAGTCCACTACAGGCGCTGTATTATACTAGGAGGCCAGGTAAAGTCCAGCTACAGTTGTTGTATTATACTAGGAGGCCAGGTAAAGTCCACTACAGTTGTTGTATTATACTAGGAGGTCAAGTCAAGTCCAGCTACAGTTGTTGTATTATACTAGGAGGCCAGGTAAAGTCCACTACAGTTGTTGTATTATACTAGGAGGTCAGGTAAAGTAAAGCTACAGTTGTTGTATTATACTAGGAGGCCAGGTAAAGTCCAGCTACAGGTGTTGCATTATACTAGGAGGTCAGGTAAAGTCCAGCAACAGGTGTTCTATTATACTAGGAGGTCAAGTAAAGTCCAGCTACAGTTGTTGTATTATACTAGGAGGCCAGGTAAAGTCCACTACAGTTGTTGTATTATACTAGGAGGTCAGGTAAAGTAAAGCTACAGTTGTTGTATTATACTAGGAGACCAGGTAAAGTCCACTACAGGTGCTGTATTATACTAGGAGGCCAGGTAAAGTCCACTACAGGTGTTGTATTATACTAAGAGGTCAGGTGAAGTCCAGCTACAGGTGTTGTATTATACTAGGAGGTCAGGTAAAGTCCAGCTACAGGTGTTGTATTATACGAGGAGGTCAGGTAAAGTCCAGCTACAGTTGTTGTATTATACTAGGAGGCCAAGTAAAGTCCACTACAGGTGTTGTATTATACTAGGAGGTCAGGTAAAGTACAGATACGGGTGTTGTATTATAATAAGAGGTCAGGTAAAGTCCAGCAACAGTTGTTCTATTATACTAGGAGGTCAAGTCAAGTCCAGCTACAGTTGTTTTATTTTACTAGGAGACCAGGTAAAGTCCACTACAGGTGCTGTATTATACTAGGAGGCCAAGTAAAGTCCACTACAGGTGTT
>NC_068453.1:15969757-16024757 GCF_023373465.1 Oncorhynchus keta
AGAGAGATCCTTGATTTAAACCTGCTCCAGAGTTGTCAGGACTTCAGACTGGGGCGAAGGTTCATCTTCCAACAGGACAACGACCCTAAGCACACAGCCAAAACAATGCAGGAGTGGCTTCGGGACAAGTCTCTGAAAGTCCTTGAGTGGCCCAGCCAGAGCAGCACTTGAACCAGATCGAACATCTCTGTAGAGACCGGAAAATAGCTGTGCAGTGACGCTTCCCATCCAACCTGGCAGAGCTTGAGCGGATCTGTGGAGAATGGGAGAAACTCCCCAAATACAGGGGTGCCAAGCTTGTAGCGTCATATCCATGAAGACTTGAGGCTGTAATCGCTGCCAAAGGTGCTTTAACAAAGTACTGAGTATAGGGTCTGAATACTAATGTAAATGTGGTATTTCCGTTTTTTTCTTCATCATTATGGGGTATAGATTGATTAGAAGAAAAAAAACGATTTAATCCATTTTAGAATAAGGCTGTAACGTAACAAAATGTGGAACAAGTCAAGGGGTCTGAATACTTTCCGAATGCACAGATGCAAAAATGATGATTCAGGGTATGTCATCTCTGGTATTTGAGTCTCAGTCAATAGCAGTGACTCTGAATATGTGACTGTGTTTAAGTGTGGTCTTCAGCAAGTAAGTCATGACTGAGCCTATGAGCCTAACTACACTGTGTTTAACATCATTAGCTAAAGTACATTCTCACTCAAACACATGTTTAAAGGGATTTGCGTGATTGCCACTCATTCAAAAACAGTATTTACAAGATGTTGTGAGGGTTATGGAAATGTAAACGTGTGTTTCTCACTCACATGTTTGAAAGCGGTGTGGGGTGCAGCGGTCGCCCCCGTCTCCTCTAGGTACTCCTCCCAATTAAAGTCGGCCTCTTCCTCCATGGAGTCTGCGTCTGATAGGAAGAAAGTGCCGTCAATCATTTTGACTGCCACCAACCCAGTCACAAAACATTAAAGATCACCATAAAAACAACCATCACAGCATCACACTCAATAATGACATGTTTCATTTCATTAACTAGCAGAAACAAAATCATTCAGTCGACATTCATACCGGTTACAGACTAGGGTGATATTGTCTATATGAATGCGGCTGCCACCGTATTGAAGCCCTTGGACACAGTTATTATTTATTGCAGGCGATGGGTTCAATACACATCCCTGCATTCTGTATGAAAGTGGACCAGTATGGGTGGAAAAAGTATGAACACGTATGCACTCAAATGTATGCAAGTTGCCCTGGATGTGCTAAATCAATACATGTCAAATGTACGGGCCTACGTCTCTTCACTAAATCTGAGCTGGAATCTTTTTTTCAGTCTATTCCGTTCAAACAACTTGAGCCTATGCGCACGTTGTAATCAAAATTAAAATCTTAATTGTCTCATTTCAAACTGTCCTTTGGTGAGGGCGCAGCTGGGAGCTAGTTCTGTACGATGGTGGGTGGTGGGGGTCGATAAACCAGAAATGGGGGATCACTTCCATCATCATTTAAATCTCCAGTTTGGGAACATTTTGGCTTCCTCGTAGATTACAACACAGATGGACAGAGAGTTGTGGATAAAACATTAACAGTATGTCGCCACTGCTCAACGAGAATGGCCTACGCATCTGCCAACACCTCAAATATGTTGACACATATGCTGACATCACCCCAGTATACCGGAGCAAGACAGAAGAGCAAAGAAACATAACATCGTCTCACCTCTGCATTCAAGCATTCCTTGGCAGCTGATTCTCACTGGGCCAAAGAAATTACAGGAGCGATAGGTGGACTATGTTTATATTTATTTAGTCTTTGGTTTAGAGCCCACCCATTCTCGGTGGTTGAGGATAGAGGGTTTCAGCACCTCGTGAAAGAGCTAGAGCCACGTTACAAACGTCCCTCTTGCATTCATTTCAGCAAACAGGTAGTATCTGCTCTATGTATGTAAGCCAAAGCTGTCAATGCATTGGCCAGTGCACACTGTGAAGTCACTTAACAGGTACAGACCATTACATTAACCCGGAATGGTTGATGTCCCATGCTACAGACAAGCCCTCTTCATCAGAGTCACAACTGTGCATCTGGCACTTAAAGAGGCAGTGTCATGGTGCGTTCGTAACCAAGTGGGAAGTGGGAACATATCACATATGACTGGAAACAATCCACTTGAACAGCCCTCCAACTTTTAATTACTAGTGGGAAACGCGTCTATCATCCCGAGCTCCCACTTCTCTGACATGGTGATCTCCGACGTCACCTACTAAGGAAGTGGCCTTTATAACAATATTATCTGCAGTTAAAATAAATCCATTATTGTGATTTTTGAACTCTAATTTCTTGGATATGTAGTTTAATGTGTATAGTGTATTTTATATGTGTATTCCTGTGCTAAACAGGGCTCATCTAGAAAAGAGACCTTGGTCTTAGCATCGACTCCCTGTCAAAATAAAGGTGAAATCAAATTCAAATAAAATACAATGCAGTGGAGAAAAAGCAATGAAACAAGAATAATGTTGTAAGTAAAACAGAATATTTCCTCAGTCCCGAGCGAAAGAGTCAAGTGGAATACAGTTTGTGTGGAGTGGGGGAAAAAATGTGTACGCCTTCATTCTGCAACGATCAAAGTCACTGTGTAAACTGATACGTCGTAATAAGCATAACATACAGATTTAAATAGACAAGCAGGGTGAGATCTGATCACACACACCAATGTCATTTCTCTAAATCTACGGGGAAGGAACTTTATACAGAACACAGCAGGAACTGGCTGAAATGCAATTCAGTCTCTTTTCATCCATCCAAATGAGGTCACTTGAAAATGTATCTGATCTTTAGTGAGTTTTATGTGCGTGTGTGTTCCAGGTCCTACATCATTCAACTAATATTTCTCCTCAAGGTGAGAACTGTTTCATTTGCCGGTGGGAGACTGTTACTTGGACAAGGTATAATGTGTCTTCTGTGTGTGTGTGTGTGTGTGTGTGTGTGTGTGTGTGTGTGTGTGTGTGTGTGTGTGTGTGTGTGTGTGTGTGTGTGTGTGTGTGTGTGTGTGTGTGTGTGTGTGTGTGTGTGTGTGTGTGTGTGTGTGGTTTCTCCCCTCTAGGCTGTGTCTCATGGGACTTTGTGTGTGGGACTTAACCTGCAGTAATGAGAGGGAAGAAACTATCAGTTGATGCAGTCGGGGGTTTTCTGAAAAGAATCTGCTAGGCTTGCACTTCTCCTTTACACATAGTAGTGTGTGTTTGTGTGTTCACACTCCACATCCCCAGACCTTTACAAAGGCTATAACATCATACCTTCCACTATCCATCTCCACCTGATTCAAAGGGGTCACGTACGAACGCTGCTTTTAACAAAAAGCAATCTTGTATTTGGGAGTCAGAAAAGCACTTTTTCCTTAAAAATATGTTTATAATTATGTTAGATCAACCGTAGTGTTGAGAAAATGTTCCTTGGTGAGTTGCATTTCCTCTTTCCTGTCCGCCCGACAAAACATTCCTGTTTTCTATTTCTTTTCATCCGAGTTCCACTTTTCCAGTCTGTTCATCTGATAAGAAGCACCTTGTCGGGCTGAACATTACAGAACAAGGAAGTGAACACAGGACAACAATGAAAGAGAGACTAACTATGACTCTATAGCCAGCTCATACATCCCCACACCACTGACCAGGTAAACTGGACCAGATTCTCTCACAGTTTGACACAGTGGCTGCTGCAGAATCCTGCTGAACAATCAAAACAAAACAATAGCCCTGCACTACACGCATTCTGAGAACTCGATGAAGGTCAATAATGGTGTGGCATGTCAAAAGGAATGGGAAAAATTGGAAAATGGCTGCTTTTCAATGCAATCACTGAGCATTTTGAAACCACAACCCCCTGTTGTGATTGTGATAAAATGGAGATAAACGGTTGTGCGCTTCACGTGTCATCAAACAATGGCAGACAAAAAATGAGGAAGGGATCGAAGAGTAAAAAGTTTAGGTAAAATCCCTCACCTGAGTACACCTGTACTTCTCTCCCATTGGTCGGGCTGTGGGATTTCTCCGCGGAGAGGGCCAACGGCCTGTCCTGTGGGCGGGACTGCATCCTGCTCTCTCTTCCTGGTGACCTTTACCCTTTTACCCTTTGTCCGTCTGTCTTCAGACTCCCCAGTCTTCACTGCATCTCCCTCATTCCTCCACTGTGTCACACAAAGGAGGAGTTAAGTAGGAATGGAGGATTAAAATCCATACCATGTCCATCTAAACTGTAATGAAAGACAATATGGGCAATTATTTCAGACCATACAGATGAGGAAAAAGAAGAAACCCGCACACTGCTCTTGTTAGCGTCACCGCTCTTTAATAAGCTTTACGTGTTTGCCTCAAGGCCTTCGTCAGAGTTTTTGAAAATGTATTAGCACCCTTATGTAGACATAGCTCCACCCACATCCGTTCCATGCAACGAGTGGGGTTGGAGTCGAGGGAAAATAAGTAAGTGTTACCAAATATAACAATGCATTTCATACATTTTAGAATAAAGTGTGTACCACAAACCACAATGAGGACTCACCAAGCAAGTTTTCATAAATCATTGGGTACAGCAAGAAAAACATCAGAGTAATCTGAAATGGGGGCATTAATTAATGTTCACATTTACAACATAACATACATTAGGCATTTCATCATTAAGAACTTAGGAAATAATGTATGGGGAGGGGGGTGACAATCCCAAAACATTAAATTTTTCTGAAAAGAGTATTATTTTTTATCTCCTCCCCTGTCTGATATCTTTAACTTTCTCTATGCCACAAAATCTAAAGGCAGAGATGTCGTTTCTCCTGATTGAACTAATGGTCACGAATACTCTGTATGAGAGAACGAGCGGTTTTGCCTACACAACAGCCCACTGCACAGAAGGAATAGCCTCTGTTCTACTAATGGTATATGTACAGCATAGAATACCTGCTCAGCACAGTGTATTTCGATGTCTCTCCTTGGTACAGTCTGCGAGAGCAATGTGCAGTTTCTGCTGTCGTGGATTTGCATACCTCAGCACAGCTCTTCAGCCACAAGAGATAACCAATCACAGTTGAAATAAGGTAGACGAACAGGACCGACACACGCCACAAAGATCAGCGTTACATAAACCATTACGAAAGAAGAGGTATTTCAAATTACTTAAAATGCTCATACAGGAATCATAACGCTTAGTCATAATTGACTCAGAATTGTGTTTTATCGCAAAGATCTTAGAGAAAAACAAACAAAATATGTTCCTATTGTTTTCCCACTCTGTCTCTTTGCCAGATCACATGGTCGCAATTGTGATATTTTGGGATGACTGCCATTTCGCTCAGCCTCCGCAATGACTCACTCGAACTGCACACACTTCCATCAAATGTTCAATTAACACTGATTCATAGAGCAGATTCATACCAATTCCATTCAATCAAAGTAATACACAAAAACAACTCTCTGCAGACTTCGCAAATTTGCCTAAGCATTCAAATCCCCATTCAAACGAGCAATAGGCAATGCTCTGCGCTTGTCATCATGCGTTTTTATAGCATGAGGAACATAATTGGAAATGCATTTAAATCACCTCGATGCTTAATTGCATAGCTGTGTCCTTTCACAACATGTAATCCTTCTGAATGTGTCCTCTGTCACGCAGGGATCCAAACACACATATAACCATAGCGTAAACAACAAGATGGTCTAATTGGACTCACATGACGCTGCCCCCTGTCCCTCTCCACTCAGCCTGATAGTCCACATTCTCCGGAACGCAAACATATGATCCATCTACTGACTTCAGTCCAGAAACTATCAGAGATCACAGTCCACAGGGTCCATTAAATAACTCAAATGTAGTATAATCCACAATGTCTCGGACACAATCAGAGAAAATCACAGATTTCCATGTAGAATTACAAGATAAAGAGAACCGGGCAACGTATCTCACAGACAGAGGGGTCACTTATCCCAGAAATGTTCTCACTGATTTAAATCCAAAAGGTTCACTATTATAGCATTCAGTCAGGAGGATCTAAGGCTGCGTTTACACAGGCAGTCCAATTCTGGTATATTTTGTTCACTAATTGTTGTTTAAAAACAAAAAACAAAAGCAGCCTAACTAAATCACTAAATTAAAACATATTGGTCCATACTCGTCCCCAGCATCCCAGTGAGCAGCCCAGATTGGATCCTGGGGATTAGGCTGATCTGTGTGTTAATCTGAGACGTAGGACTTTCCTGGTTAAAACCTCGTCAGATTGAGATGGTGGGGGGGGGGGCGGTGTAATGGGTTAGCCCTGATGAGTCCAGGAGGCACCACACGCCGTCCCTTAGCTGCCTTTCTCTAAAACCCCAACCAGGACAATAGAAATATTTAATGGGGGAATTAACAGATTAACTAACACTACTTGGGCTGGGTGTGTCCTTCCTCATCTCCAGTCATGTTTTTGCTTGTAGGTATCAAAATTTGACACAATTTATCCTGTTAAGAGTAATGACCTCTCAACGACTTCTGCACTTCTGTTTTATCACTCACTATGTAATCTACAATATTACATCCAAAGAGAGATTTCGTGATTTGTTAGTATCTATGATGTATTAGTATAATATATCATTAGAATATCGTGTTTTGTCTCTATGGCTCATCTAGCCTGGTGTGTTCCTTAAACAGCATGTGATGCTGTGTGAGATCAGCTGACTGAGATATTTAAAAGACTGAAGTGCAAACAACTACCCCGGGCAGACAGACAGGCCACAATGCACAGAGGTAATGAGAAAACTTACCAATGGGCAGCCTACTGCCTACAGCAGCAATCTTCAGGAAACTTCTCCAGCATCAAGCCATTGTTTGAGTAACATCACATCAGAAGGTCTATGTGATTACTTTTTCCATAAACTCAAAAATAATCAAAAATAGATGGAAATGGATGTTGTTTGATCTTATTCCAAATGTCGTGTTGTTTAATAAGATGTCTGTATCTTCTTTGAAGAAAAAACATCCGATGTAGGCCAATCATTGGACAGCCTTTCTGCGCAGAGCACGTTGTGTCTGTTATGTTGACTCTTGTGCCACGTGATTCTCATTATCTCTCCTCCAGCCATTGAGTCACTCATGATCGGGTCAAAAGAAGAAAATATATATATATATTTTTTAACTCCTGTGAATCATTCATCCACACACCTCACTGAAGTCTCTTAGTGGAGAAAACGAAATTTGGCTTTCTTTACATTGCAATTAATCTCGTCAGCCAGACACTTCCCATGAGCAATTAGCCCGGGGATGTGGTTACCTTTTGCCATTATTTCACCTAAAACTACAGCAGACACTTCTGAACTGACGATGTCGATGTCAAGTCACAGCCTTGATCTAATGACTTAATACATCCGTTTTCCATATCATTGTGTTATGTAAATCACTGTGAAAGATGTGTTAGTAATGTAAGTTGTTCTTGGCTAATACAATTCCCTGTCTTCACTCACAGAGCCAATCCATCAATGTTTCATCTGTTCTTCCTTTAGAACCTTACCAGGGACATTTACATACAATGGCATCTGCTACCAAAAGATCGATTATGAACGGCGCTGAGGAGCACATGAATAAAACCATCAATAACCATGCATCCTTGATAATCTTTACCCCTATACCAGATCCCTGGACACTTCATAGGGTTTTACTGTAAAGAGGCGAGATCTTCTCCGTGATGTTGCTTACTTCCATTCCATCTAGGCTACACCAGTACCAAGGCAAAACGATCTCACATGACAGCCGCGGACGGTAGGTATGTTTTAGGGTTTTATGGCAATACGCAGCCTGAATATGCATGAGTGCGCACATGCACATCACTGTTCATTCGGAAGCGTGGCTTATTTTTATATTCATTATGGAGCCGAATGTAATTCCGAAGAGGGATCATCAGAATAATGTGCAGCTAAACTCCGGTTTTGCTGACCGCCCGCAATAAAAAAATAAATTATTAAATGGATATATGCGCGGTTTAACCCAAGTAGAAACTTCATCATAGAAATTTGACATAACGTCGGATTGGGAAAATTACCTCGTGCAAATTTACAATCATCAAGATTGGATGTTAAAACCTTGATGATTGATTAAAATGACAAATGGAACCGTTCATCAGACCATTATTCCATGTCTACTAAATAACGATAAAAAAATAGATTGTAACTGCTAATGCTGATAAAGTGAAACAGGAAATGTAGCTATGCGTACTGTGCATTCGTGGGATACGGGTCTCGTCGAAGTCCTCTCGGTGCGTTACACAGTCAGTCATTTGTATTTCGCACTTCGCTAATGTACTTTGCTCACAAAGTATTGCAGCGGAAAAAAACTCTAACGTTATTGCTAAGCGTCCACTTCTAATTTAATTCATTAGAGCTTGTTAATGTGCATCAAAAGAAACTAAAACTGGACGGTTAACTGCAGTAATTAATTTTTTTCCTCATTCAAAGATTTTACATGCAGTTTTTTACACACCAAAACCCGCCATGTTGAAAGTGGTTTGACATATTGGCAATGTCCGGTATTTTCCGATGCCTTTGCGCACCTATGTGTGGAAAAAGCATGACACACCTACACGTTTAAACTGTAAATATGAACATTTAAAACGAAGTCAGTGGTGTGAACTTATGAGCATTTCACTATTTTATCGTTTTCAGTAGAAAGCAGACCGTTAGATGGAAATTCATTTATCAGGCTTATTGAAATGTATTTTTCCTATGTACGGCAAGCATTAAAATACATGTTTATGTAACCAATTTATTTTGTATCAAGGTTTACATTAAATAAAGAACAACAATCATACTAACTAAATTGAAAGTGCCACGAAGCGACGTTCTCGCCGCATGTGAAAGCTATAATTACGCACGAAAAAACACTTTGAACAACTTGGCTCCTGAATACGCCAGTATTTCTGTTTCTAGAGAAACAGCCTCGGGTAGGAATGGTTAAAGGTTTTAGCCAGGAAAAAACATTCACGGTAGATATTTCGTCGAGAAAACGACGGCTCTGGATTAGTAACCTACATAAATATTTAAAGAAGCGTCAACCTGTCACCTGTCTTACCTTAATTATGTTTTTTTCGAATCAAATTTGCGAGCCTTTTTCGTTCGGTGGAAGCCAGCGAGCGACGTCTTCCAACTGCACAGCACAGAGCTCGTTCCAATATGGCATCTCACATCTGCGCATGTCCAAAAAATCTTCAGATTATTTTCAAACCAACTCCTTCAATGACCTTTAGTGCAGTTACGAAATTTGTTCAGCCAATTATAAATAGAATGTGGAAGTAGGCTACCCACCCCCATATTTTAACCCCTCGGTCTTTCATAGCTGAAATACACAACACATAGTTATTGTTACCAGTGTGTTTACACGATGATGAATTGTACAATTCTGAACCAAGTTTTATATCTATATTTAACTAGGCAGGTCAGTTAAGAACACATCCTTATTTACAATGACGGCCTACCCCGGTCAAACCCTAACACGGACGACGCAGGGCAGATTGTGCCCGGTCCTATGGGACCCCCAATCACGGCCGGTTGTGATACAGCCTGGAATCGAACCAGGGTCTGTAGTGCCGCCTCTAGCACTGAGATGCAGTGCCTTAGACCACTGCGCCACTCGGGAGACCAATTCATGATAGATGTAATGATATTTCCGAATAGGTTTTTTATTTTTATTGTCGAGACTAATTGTTTTCATTGTTTAAAAATGGGAATATAGTTAATATCTTCTATTAAGTGTGTTTTTACATGTGAAATATATACACAAATCCCAACAGAAGCCAATAGGCATACTGTATAGTCAAAGATAAAAACCTGTTTAAGCCTGGAGCCAAAAATGCTTGTCTGACAACTATTTGACTTTCAAATAAATGAACCAACGTATGCATGTGCTAACCCCTTCTATGATAATTATATTGGCACTGTTTCTGACTGTTACAGTCGTGTCTTGACATACTAACCTTTTATTTCGGTTAATTGTGTGTTTTTCTTAATAATTATGCTCTTCAACATATAATTAAACATAACTCAATGATCAGTGTGCGCGAGAGACATAATGTCTTACTGATTACAAGGGAATTCAGTGTCACATACTGCACAGAAGTCGTATTCATTTAAAAGACAAGTTAAAATGATATCGGTTTTTAACAGCTCAATTTGTGTTGTACTTGTAATGTTAGTGCATAATGTCAAAACTGTTTCCACTTGACTGAAAACTGAAAACGTTTATGCACTTTATTAAAACACTTAGAGCAGCCTACATGAGATGAAACCATTGATATTCATTGATAAGCAATGCATTGATAAAAGCTCATGATCATTCTGTCCGTCAACCAAGCCTTTGTATTCATTGGGTCCAGAAGCAAATGGGGGTATACGCGCCTCATATGGTCCCAGTTCGACCCATGTCTCCAAAGTCCCAAACTGAAGGCGACTCAGCAAGGCATGAACGTTATAAGTTTCCATAAATTGAATTGTATTATCAACTATAATATGATCAGGGTATCTTCATGACAATGTGACAAAAGCATCGCATTCAATGGATATTGCATTAGAAGCAGCCCTACTGTCCTGTCACATTTTTGGAATGCCTCATGTACTAAAGTGGCTGTCATCATTTTATTGTTCTCACTAAATGACACATATTTAACATGCCTACTCCATATGGAAGATTGTCCATTTCCTCAAATAATTGTTATAGCGTTCAAGCATTACTGTAACATTTAAAGGTATTACATACCAAAGTCAATGCTATCCTCTAGTGGCAGAGCGTGTGTAGGCCCACTCGACAACTGAATGGGAACAGACAGACATGATGCGTGTATGAAATATCACATTTTAAACTGTCTTGAACTGGGTATCATATCTTATGAGGATATTCTTTTGACTAAATAAATGTACATTAAAAATATGCATGATTGTTTGAAAACTATAGTTACAACAGTGTATTGTGGAGGTTTTAGGTGTGTAAAATGTCAGGCTATACTATTTGGTATAGACTGTGAGTAAATCAATTGTTTTAAATTGCGGCACAATAATGCAAAATCTAAATTGCGCAATATAGACCTACTTGTTGGATAATGATTTTGGTAAATCCTGCAACCTCCTTCGGCTGTCATCATCCCTTAACAGTGCTAGAATGAATGAGAATCATCTTCCACTTGCAACTCAAACAAAAAAAAGCAGTCCCTTAAATAGGCCTACCGAATAGTCTGAGTTGCCTAGCCACCACCGGCCTCATCCGCACCCCTTTGGTGACGCGAATGCCTCTCCGCGGCTTAGCCACTCGCGGTCCATCCCGGCGGAGGGAAGTGTGCGTGTGCACGTGGTGGTGAGGTGCTGGTAACAGATGGTTGGTAAGAAACGCGCGGTTTGATCTGCCATAGAAGAGGCTTTAACAAGTGCGCGGGGGAACGGATTATCCCCTACGTGCGACGCATGCATTGCACGGGCCACTGCCCTTTGTCTGTGTGCCAGTCAGAAGAAAAGTGATGGTTTGTCTCTACAACTCAATAACTCCCAAATGCATCTAGCCTGCCTTGACAATGACCATGGAGTAGGCCTATCATAAACCTTTGGATTTAATAAAATACCATAGGCCTATTGCAAACCCATAGGCTATGGATATAGATTGACGACGTTATTAATCAGTAATTAATTAGATTCCAATTTCCTCCTCATTCCATAACTGGACAATAGTGGCTTGATGACGAGGCCCTGGCCATTCAAAGTCGTTTTTGCTTATTAACACTAGAAAGGCCGTGAGGTATCCCACTTTGAGCCAATGAGTAGTTATTCTGACTGCAAAATAACAGTCTTATAAATATATTTCATATACTATTGCAAAAATAATCATTTGGTTGTGTGTTATGAAGGCTTGGGTAACATTAGAATATGTTACCCAATAAAACTTATCAAAGATCATTTTCATTGGTTTTATGTTAGTGTAGGATATCTGTGTTGCACATGGAACAGTTATTCTTGGAAAAGGTGATATTTTGAAATAGAGCTCATCTCTTCCATTTTTAGAGTTATTCGGCAAAGGTAAGCGCTTTGGAAACTTCAGAATCGACTCTTTCTGATACTATATAGAAGTCAAAAGGTCTTACCTGCATACAACTCTGTAGGAGCCTCAGAGGATTTGAAAAAGTCATTTTCTGGTGCTCTGTTTCCCTGCCTCTGTGTCAATTCCAACTGAACTGCATAAACTGCAGTGTCTCTTCATATTCAATTTGACAATTGACAATATGTTTACCCATCAGACTATTGTCAATTTAATATTGTCTTTAGGCTAAATCTGTTATTGTATTTGTGAAATTATTTTCAATATAGTTTAGGTGTAGTTTAGATGGGCCATCATCACCTAAGCAGGCTGACTGCTGGTGAATGACTGGCGGTGAATGAGCGGAAGAAAGAAATACATGTCCTTTTAAAACTGGATATAACACAAATTCTGTTTCTGAAATCGAAATTCTAAACACAAATGTATGCGATAAATATACTTATTTAGGCATTAGTTTAAAAATGGAAGAAAAATGGTTAAAGCCACTATTGTTATCTCTCATCATGTGTAGGACACATCATCTGACTGCTGTATTATAGATAATTCATATCACAAAGGTCGTCCATTTAGATGAAATTATAGGCTAAACTCTATACATGTGATTAGAACGTGGTAACTGTTAAAGAGCATTTCAAATGGCACTCGGGACATTGATGGCCCCCTACTGCGGAGACCGGAGCGCGTGACCGCAATTAACAAGAGGAACAAAGACCGCCTGCGCTCGCAGAGATCCAAGGAATTCAACAGCAGGACCTGACGTCAGAATCCCGTATTTTGCAGTTGATATGGAGTAGAATATTTAACCATGTTCCTGACTTTAGTTTAGGGTTAACCCCCCCCCCCGCAAAATACTTTTGTTTTAACTTTGCGAGAGAGTCATTGAGCAGTGATAGCATGACAAATTCGTTTTGTTTTTCTTGAGATTGGAAGGCTCATAGGTCTCTCCTCGCAAACAACAGGGGAAGTGCCCCCTGTCCTTTGTCTGCTTCGGGTGTTTTTAAAGTATTCGACATGGACATTTACGGATACAATGGTGTTTTTCTGGTCAAAAGACCGTTTAATAATGCAGTTTTTGAGATTTCGAATATTACGAAGGCGAACCCTCAGGGATGCGATAACGGGGCTTTGACAAACAGATTCGGAGTCTTGATTCAAGGGTTGCTGGCCATAGTTGCCTTCAGCACATTGATGGGTGAGTATCTTTCAGAAGAGAACGTAACAATGTGCCGAGCAGTATAATTGTATAGGATAACTTATTGTTTCGAAATAGCAGATCATGTTTAATATAAAATACTTAGAAATCACCTTTTAATCACGTTTAAAGGGAAAATCAAGGGTCTACTCAGCCAAGCACTGCTCTGGTATCCACTGCAGAGCTCCTCTCCATCTGTGAGCACGTGGTAGTTTGTTTGTTTTATGCTATTTGACGTTTCATTCCGATAGGCTGCTGTTGCACTTTACAAGGATGATAATAAATATAGAATAAATAAATATAGAATTACATTATAATTACATTTAAATAGTCTATTATAAGAATGTTTCCCATATCCTTTTATGTGCTAAGTTTTAAATATTCAGCGCCACGCGTAGCCATATGTCATCCGTGACCCATCAACATAAATGTAAACGATCTCGAATGTATCCTATAACTATCCTATAACTATTAGACTATTGTATATTTATAAACTATCCCTAAACAATAAACTACTGGTAAACGATCTATAAACCCATTTAATTTATATGATTCTTATTATTGAAAATCCTCTTCAAGACCGGGGTGAACGTTTATGGTCTATGATGGAGCAAACTACTTTGAGAGGGTGGTCATAAAATCCTACAGAATACATAAATGCCTTTTTGAATATGAGAGAAGAGGCTCTGTCTATATCTCTATCTACAGTGAGAGGACATTTTGTACTCATGTACTTTACAACAGAGTGATTTATGACAGAAAGGGGTCAGACTCTAAAGGTGAGGTCAATTAGCTTTGACCTTCTCACAGTTACTTATTAGTAAGAATATCAATATTTAGCTGTGTGTGTGTGTGTGTGTGTGTGTGTGTGTGTGTGTGTGTGTGTGTGTGTGTGTGTGTGTGTGTGTGTGTGTGTGTGTGTGTGTGTGTGTGTGTGTGTGTGTGTGTGTGTGTGTGTGTGTGTGTGTGTGTGTGTGTGTGTGTGTGTGTGTACTGCGTCAGCCAGAGTACCCAAGTATGTTAATATACTGCTGAAAATCAAGGGTCTACTCAGCCAAGCGCTGCACTGGTATGCACGGCAGAGCTACACTGTCCATCTCAATGCCTCTCCTCTGCCTGCTAAGATGCATCCATCTTTGTTTAGAGTCCTCTTCCTCTTTGCTATTTTGGTGACTTCCTCCCATTGACAGACCACTGGCCCCACCTTTTGCGTGCCAGAGTTCTTAGATACAGTTGCTATCATTTTATGCCAGGCACCAATTCTGGCTTTGCATTCTAACCTTCAGATAGTTTTGGGTGATAATGAGTCAAACTGCAGCAACAACATGATGATTGGTATGTGAACAGTCACACACTCAGACCTTGTGTTAGATGGGGAGAGAGGAACTGTGGGTTCCTGTTCGACACGTGGCCCTGAGCTACCAGTGTCCTGATGGGGATGGGTGGACTGAGGGAGCATGTGGTTCTGACTTGTTCCATTCTTTATCCATCTCTCCTGGACCCACAGAGGACATGTACACTCACAGAGATAGCCATAGAAGAGTGAAAAATCCCTGTCTCTCTCTCTCTCTCTCTCTCTGTCTCTCTCTCTCTCTCTCTCTCTCTCTCTCCCTGCGTCTCTCCATCTCTATCTACAGTGAAGAGGTTCCGTGAACCCGTAGGGATCAGAAGACCATGGAGGATCTGGTGAGAGACCAGTGTTTTTTTATCAGAGACTGTATCAAACCCCTAGGGAAGAACAGGAGACCGTCGGTTGATCACATGGCTGAGGATCAAAGATTCTTTTAGATTTAGAGATGTTAATGTTTGTTGCTTGACTTGTATATTTGGCTATTACAAGTCACCATGGTGATGACCATCCTACATTTCACCCCATCTCTACAGGTTTTACGACATGTCCAAGCAGGCGATTGGCGCTCTCTTCATCCACTTCGCCAATGTGTTCCTCTCCAACCTCACAGAAATGGACCCCTGTTCCCTGTGAGTCCATAGCTGTGATTGGACAGGTTTGCAGAAACCACCTTCCAATCTAAAGCCTCAACCAATCATTATGATTAATAAATAAGATGTTCTATTGTGACATACAGCAGACAGGTGCAGAGAAATGTGTTATTTTACACGGTCGTCCATAGTGGTATGGTAGCCCTAGTGCCAATTAGGTGATAAGTTCCTTGCACAAGGACACATTGACAGATTCTGCACCTTGTCGGCTCGTGTATTCCAACCACTGGCCTTTCAGTTACTGGCCCAACACTCTAACCGCTAGGCTACCTGCTGCCCCATGTCAAATCACCGACTCACTTCCTGGTGGCTTTCCACAGGTATTTGATACATTTCCTGCTCGATGCCACACTAGGCATGTTGGTCATCTGGGCAGGGGTCAAGGTTGTCTCCAGGATCGTGGAGTACAAGCAGTTCGCACTGCTCACCTTTGGAGAATACGGTGAGTATCCTAGACATCTGTTTATGCTGTGTCAAATGTTTGGAGGTTGACCAAAGTTCAGACATCTACTGTTCTGTGTCGTTGTAGAGGGTTGTGCCAGTTAATTTTCAGAATATTTCAGGGAGGTTGACACTTCTTCCTTTCACCACTGGAGGCCGCTGTAGGCTCATGAGAATATTGCATGAAAAACATCCTCTGATGGGTGATGATGACTTGTGGGATTAAGTTCTAGCCAAAACATGTATTTTCCCCCATTGATTATTATGATCCACCGGATTGTAAATGCAGCTGTGCCATGACAACTGGCCAAATGTTTTAATGGGCTTTAGTTTCCATCCGATCTGTATCACTCTCTCTGTGTGGGGACCTTTCCCTCTAAAGCCTGCTACAAATACTGTCCCTCTGTCATAACTATTGGTCCTGAAAACTAAACAAATAGTAAAACTTTTAGCCGTTTGTGTAGAGTTAGTTGTAAATCCTCTCTGTCCCTCTTAAAGAGCTGAACAACAACATCCAGTTTCTCTCTTATACCTTTCTCTCCGCTGTCTCACTTCTCTCTGTCTCTGTGTCTCTCGTCTGTCTCTCTCTTGTCTTTCTCTCTGCTGTGTTCCCAGGTGCGGAGTGTTTGTTAATGACAGAGACATGTTCCTGTCTGTGTACACTGAGATGACCGAGAGATGCAAATAGTATTTAGACGTGTTTAGACCAGCGCACTGAGTTTGTGGGTGCTTGTCTGTGTGTATGAATGCCTCTATGGGGTCAATGTGCAGTCTGCTGTCGTCCTCTCTATGGCTGATCTTCCCTAGGTGACGATCTGAGTCCGTTAGTCAGTGCATGTGGCTTCAGTGTGGTCACTGTGTGGTCATTAAGTAATGGTCTGTTCTGTCTGACCAGGTGACCCTCCCCAGGCCGCAGCGTGGCTCGGTCAGTGTGGTGTCTACCTTCTCATCATGGTCCTAGAGAAGAGTTTAGTCAGCTTGGTGCTGCTCATTCCAGGATGGACCAACATGAGTAGGCCTACAGTACCCACAGCCACCTGCTCCAGGGACATGGGCTAACCCAGATCCTGAGAGACTCTACCCACTCGAGAGAGAGCGAGAGCGGTGGTGTCAATCATGTTCTTTCTTCTCGGTTCTGTGTTTGAAATCTCTGGTGACAATTTAAAGTCAACAGAAAGTCAAGGCTGAAAAAGAAAGGGAGGATGAAAGGTTTTGGAGAGAACAAAGAGAAAGAGTTGTCCTTTGAACAGAATGGGAACATTGACCTTCAGCCAAATGAATGTCATCTGGCCCCTGGGACTAGGGTCTTTAGACAATTTGTTTGGTTGGTTATTTGACTGAGGCTGTGGATCTCCTGCTCAAACCTTCTTTGTGTTTTAGGGTCGTTGTTGCTCTGTTCACTGCTCCTCTCTTGAAGAGGGTAATTTAGTTTTTTTTTCAGTACACATTGCTTTGGGACACTGTGGCTTTTTCTCAGGGAGAAGGGGGGTGGGGGGCAGGCAAACTGTCATTAACATACCGTAGCTCATTCCAGACAAACCGAATACTTTGAGATTTTTTTCTCTCTCTCTGACATGGTGAATACCACATAATCATCACATTAGCTCCAATCTTCAATCATGTTCCACAGCAGAGAGCCATAGAGATACTCGCTCTATTATAGTGCAAAATATTGACGATCTAAATGTCATTGGATGACAGTCTTTTGTGTAACACGCCTGTTATTTTGCTGGAGGGTCATGTCAGGATGAGCCTGCAGGAAGGGTACCACATGAGGTAGGAGGATGTCTTCCCTGTAACGCACAGCGTTGAGATTGCCTGCAATGACAACGAGCTCAGTCCGATGATGCTGTGACACACCGCCCCAGACCATGACAGACCCGCCACCTCCAAATCGATCCTGCTCGAGAGTACAGGCCTCGGTGTAACTCTCATTCCTTCAACGATAAACGCGAATCTGACAATCACCCCTGGTGAGACAAAACCGCGACTCGTCAGTGAAGAGGACTTTTTGCCAGTATTCTCTGGTCCAGCTGTTGCCGGTGATGTCTGGTGAGGACCTGCCTTACAACAGGCCTATAAACCCTCAATCCAGCCTCTCTCAGCCTATTGCGGACAGTCTGAGCAGTGATGGAGGGATTGTGCGTTCCTGGTGTAACTCGGGGAGTTGTTGTTGCCATCCTGTACCTGTTCCGCAGGGGTGATGTTCGGATGTTCTGATCCTGTGCGATGACGATCAGCTGTCCGTCCTGTCTCCCTGTAGCGCTGTCTTAGGCGTCTCACAATACTGACATTACAATTTATTGATCTGGCCACATCTGCAGTCCTCATGCCTCCTTGCAGAATGCCTAAGGCATGTTCACGCAGATGAGCAGGAACCCTGGGCATCTTTCTTTTGGTGTTTTTCAGAGTCAGTAGAAAGGGCTTTTTTAGTTAGTTTTTAGTAAGTTTTCATAACTGTGACCTTAATTGCCTATCGTCTGTAAGCTGTTGGTGTCTTAACGGCCGTTCTACAGGTTGCATGTTCATGAATTGTTTATGGTTCATTGAACAAGCATGGGAAACAGTGTTTAAACCCTTTACAATGAAGATCTGTGTTTTTTTACAAATGATCTTTGAAAGACCGTTTCTTTTTTTGCTGAGTTTTGTATCCCAGACAGTGCATTACGCTTGCATTTTTGGATAGAAACCGTGCATGAAGTTTACATAATGTAGGCTTACTAGGCTACACTGATTGTAAATTACATGGGCATTCTGCACCACTGTGCACCAGTTGTACTGACTGAGTTTGTTCTCTGTGTGACCCTCTGTAGTCCATCATGTTCTGGGTGGTGGACAGTCTGATGATGAGGAAGTACAAGAGCCTGGACGACTCCTGTGACCCCTCGACCAAGGTCGTCTCCACGGTGCCGTGGGTTACTGGCGACGAGTCACAGGTGAGTGTCGGTTAACTAGAGATGTCCCCGACAAAAAAAAACCGAAAGGCGTCTGTTCTTTCGACCAATCATTGGTCAAATTTAAAACCATATTTTCTCTCTCTCTCTCTCTCTCTCTCTCTCTCTCTCTCTCTCTCTCTCTCTCTCTCTCTCTCTCTCTCTCTCTCTCTCTCGCTCTCTCGCTCTCTCGCTCTCTCTCTCTCTAAGGCACAAACGACTGAAGAGGGAGACAGAGATCAAGATAACCAGAAGAAAAAGCTCACCTCCTCCCGCTCCTAATGGTTTTTCCAGATTCTGCCGTTACTCTCCTGAAGTTGCCGGTAATAGGCTACACAAGGAGTCGGCAACATTTCTCATGTGGAATGACCATTTATCTTACCATTTCTACCAATCTGCGTGCCAGTTATAGTTTTCATATGCACATTTTTGTGGAACAGTTTCATTTATAATAACATCTTCGTACCTCAATCATTGTCATGTGGTTAATCAAAATTATATTCAAATCTAAATGAAAATAATACAAACCTTAAAAGTAACTTATATTGCCATTTCCAACTATAGAAAAATAGCCTATAAAGCCAACAAATAAAAACATTGCTGCCTGCAGGTAGAAAATGTCCTGCTAAAAGTAAAAGTATATCCAATAAAACACATTGGCTACGCATGGCCTGCCTGCAGCGAACGTTGAAACATTGTATCAACTATTTACTTGGGTCTGGCCTGAAATTCCTTGCAACATTGTATAAAATATCTTGGGCCCTCAAAGTTGTCCATGCTAATGAGCTCGGGACAAACACAGCTGTAGGCTATTTGCTTAAGGGATAAGAAGTAATCAGTTTGGCCTATTTCATGTTTCCACTGGATCAGAGCATACCATTTTTCCCTTTCACGCTGAGTGGTTATTGAAAGGGAGAGAGCTGGAAAGATTTTTTTTTAAAAATACATTGAGGAATTGTCATTTTCAATGGATGTGAAAACCTACTTTGTTTGAGGTGAAGAAAACATTACTTTGAGAAGCTCTACAGCTCATTAATGATCATGCATTAAGCCAATGCCAAATACTACCATATCCCCAAATGGGCACATTTATATGCCTACATTTGCACTCAGGCCAGATAGCCTATAGACCTACTTCTATGCATAATCAGGTGCATGTCCTTACTCAACATCGACAGGAACGCACCGAACAAAAGACAGACTAAATGAACAAAACTCATAAATGGAATGAAATAAACCAAAACTTGTTTAGCATAGGTGTAGCATAGGTTATGCGCTCTGCAACAACGTGTCCAATCCAACAATAAGAACGGTAAAAATCTGAAATAATATATTTAATGCATTAAAAGACATTACCGTAACCAACCAAACTTTTGTAGATTAGATATTATAGGAATGAACTGTAAATGTATTACTGGTGATAAACGTATGTAATGGGAAAGTGATATAAACTAACAGTCAAATGCAAACAATTCACACAATGAATTTATGAAACAATGAATGTACACAAATTGGCAGGAGGGAGCCCATTCTGGAGGGAGACGTGCAGCCACACTCCTCTTCTTCTTGGACTGTGTCACCCCCACGGCCTCCGCAATGGATTAGTCTTGGCCTCCGCAATGGATTAGTCTCAGCCTCCGCAATGGATTAGTTCACTGAGATGGGCGCAAATAAGATGGGTGTCTTGTGTGCAATTTAAAAAAAAAAAACCCACATATACAAAAGTATGTGAACACCCCTTCAAATGAGTGGATTTGGCTATTTCGGCCACACCTGTTGCTGACCATTGTATAAAATCGAGCACACAGCCATGCAATCTTCATAGACAAACATTGGCAGTAGAATGGCCCATAGCGTAAAGCTCAGTGACTTTCAACGTGGCGCCGTCATAGGATGCCACCTTTCCAACAAGTCAGTTTGTAAAATTTCTGCCCTGCTAGAGCTGCCCTGGTCAACTGTGCTGTTATTGTGAAGTGGAAACGTCTAGGAGCCACAACAGCTCAGCTGCAAAGTGGTAGGCCACCCAAGCTCACAGAACGGAGACCGCCAAGTGCAGAAGCGAATAGCACATAAAAATCATCTGTCCTCTGTTGCAACACTGACTACCAAGTTCAAAACATCCTTTGGAAGCAATGTCAGCATAAGAACTGTTAGTCGGGAGCTTCATGAAATGGGTTTCCATGGCAGAGCAGCCGCACACAAGCCTGGACTCACATTGCACAATGCCAAGCGTCGGCTGGAGTGGTGTAAAGCTCGCTGCCATTGGACTCCATCTTCCAGTCTGACGGATGAATCTGGGTTTGGCGGATGCAAGGAGAAATCTACCTGCCCCAATGCATAGTGCCAAATGTAAAGTTTGGAGGAGGAATAATGGTCTGGGGCTGTTTTTCATGGTTCAGACTAGGCTCCTTAGTTCCAGTGAAGGGAAATCTTAGCACTACAACATACAATGTTCTAGACGATTCTGTGCATCCAACTTTCCAACAATTCTGTGCTTCCAACAAAGTGAGGTCCATACAGAAATGGTTTATCGAGATCAGTGTGGAAGAACTTGACTGGCCTGCACAGAGCGCTGGCCTCAACTACCTTTGGGATGATTTGGAAGGCTGGCTGCGAGCCAGGCCTAATCGCCCAACATCAGTTCCCGACCTCACTAATGCTCTTTTGGCTGAATGGAAGCAAGTCCCCGCAGCAATGTTCCAACAGCTAGTGGAAAGCCTTCCCAGAAGAGTGGAGGCTGTTATAGCAGCTACTGCTCTGTGGCATCATGAAGGGACATCGTTTGATGATACAACATTAAGGCCCATGGGTACAAAGAGACTTTCCCACCAAACATCACCGTGACACTACATATCCCAGTAGGACACTGGCTAAAGACGTGTGTTTGTTGAGAAAGACAAGAACCGAGATGGCTGTGAGAGTTATGATAGATGTTGGCACAGTGATTTAGCCTGTCTGCACCTGTTTTATGTGCCCCCCTACACACACACCTACACACACACTGCTCTCTGGGTTGGTCTAAAGGGCAACTGGCCCACAGTTACTGTCAAGGAAAGACTTAAGTCAGGGAAAATCCCCCTTTCTCTCCATTTTTGTTTCTCTCTCTGTTTTTGCCCGTCTATTTGTCGTGTTGTTCCTCTGTGGGTCAGTTACCCAAGTTGGATTGTGCCGTGTGGAATTGAATCAATGTCTTACTTGTCCCGGCTGTTCTGGAAAATATGAATGTCATAGCAATGTTATTGACATTCCTTGTTTGGTAAGACACAAGTGATGGATGGATGGCGCTAGATCGGCCTGCCAGTTGTCACGCCGTTGAGTCAAGTGTCTTCTGTGTTTCATGTTGTAGAGTTGCTCCTAATCTGTTGAGATTGTAGTCCACCGTAAGTGTGTGATCACCTTGTTTTAATGGATCCATTGTGAGAATTGTATTTGGTGAGAGAACAGTATGTGGTGAATAGTGATGTCATTATGATATTAGTTAACTGTCTCCAGTGGGTGTATAGTGTTGGTCTATTTGAGTGGGAAATCATGTACGGTATATTGGAGTAGTGAGACTGTCGACAGAAGCTCCCTGTGTTGGGGAATCGGAGAGAATTGACCTCCTACACAGCAGTCAATGTGTTACTGTACACTCTCCTCTCTCTCACTCTGTCCTCTCTCTTTCTCACCCTCTCTCTGGAGTCACAATGATTATGACAGACTGGCAGTGTTGCTCTCTCTCCATCTCTCCCTCCTCGTCCCTGGTACTCTGCCAAGCAGCAACAAATCATCCCTTCATCCCGGGAATAAGTGACATTTGGAATTCATTTCCATTCAGTGATGTTATGGAAAGTGGAGTGGAGGAGGAGAAAAAAGAGCGAGAGAACTATGTCCATGGGAGAGAGGAGGGCATTGATTAGGGAGAGCTGTTGGAGTTTGGTTGGTCAATAGTCTGTGTGCAATGAGTTTGAGTTCAGTTCCCGACACGGTCTGTAGGATAGTGTTGGGGAATGGTTTCACCCATGGTCAGCTGTGGCCATATGGTGTTCAGAGAAGGCTGTTTACTTTTATCATAAAGAGCCAAACATGTACTTATTCTAGAGCTGTTAGTTATGGCCTTTCTGGTGTATGCTGTCAAACGGACTAGTTAAATGCCCTAACATCTCCAACCTGTTTCCTTATGGGATGAAACACAGACATAACATCGATAGACATCTTGGTCTGAGTGTACAGTATCTGAATGAAGATTATTTATTTGGGATTGGCCTCATATCGATGAGAGAGGAAGGCTGGGAAAGCCCCCTTTCTGCTTCTTTCATTACCCTAATCTCATCCAAGATGTCTGCATTGCGTGCATGTACACACTACCATAATCTCATCCAAGATGTCTGCATAGCGTGCATGTACACACTACCATAATCTCATCCAAGATGTCTGCATAGCGTGCATGTACACACTACCATAATCTCATCCAAGATGTCTGCATAGCGTGCATGTACACACTACCATAATCTCATCCAAGATGTCTGCATTGCGTGCATGTACACACTACCATAATCTCATCCAAGATGTCTGCATAGCGTGCATGTACACACTACCATAATCTCATCCAAGATGTCTGCATAGCGTGCATGTACACACTACCATAATCTCATCCAAGATGTCTGCATTGCGTGCATGTACACACTACCATAATCTCATCCAAGATGTCTGCATTGCGTGCATGTACACACTACCATAATCTCATCCAAGATGTCTGCATAGCGTGCATGTACACACTACCATAATCTCATCCAAGATGTCTGCATTGCGTGCATGTACACACTACCATAATCTCATCCAAGATGTCTGCATTGCGTGCATGTACACACTACCATAATCTCATCCAAGATGTCTGCATTGCGTGCATGTACACACTACCATAACCTCATCCAAGATGTCCAAAGGTTTTTGGATAGCTTGACTTTTTCCACATTTTGTTGAATTTACAGCCTTATTCTAAAATTGACGATCAATCTACACACAATACCCCATAATGACAAAGCAAAGAAGTTTAGAATTTTTTTGCAAATGTATTAAAAATAAAATAACAGAAATATTCAGACTCTTTACTCTGTACTTTTTTGTTAAGCACCTTGGATGTGATTACAGCCTCAAGTCTTCTTGTGTATGACGCTGCAAGCATGGCAAACCTGTATTTAGGAAGTTTCTCCCATTTCTCCTCCACAGATCCTCTCAAGCTCTGTCAGGTTGGATGAGGAGCGTGGATGAGGATCCTTTCATCAAGGATCTCTCTGTACTTTGCTCCTTTCATCTTTCCCTCCATCCTAAATAGTCTCCCAATCCCTGCTGCTGAAAAACATCCCACAGCATGATGCTGCCACCACCATGCTTCACCGTAGGGATGGTGCCAGGTTTCCTCCAGACGTGACGCTTGGCATTCAGGCCAAAGAGTTCAATCTTGGATTCATCAGAGAATCTTGTTTCTCATGGTCTGAGAGTTCTTTAGTGGCCCTTTGGCAAACTCCAAGCTGGCTGTCGTGCCTTTCACTAAGGAGTGGTTTCCGTCTGGCCACTCTACCATAAAGGCCTGATTAGTGGAGTGCTGCAGAGATGGTTGTCCTTTTGGAAGGTTCTCCTACCTCAACAGAGGAACTATGGAGCTATGTCAGAGTGACCATCGGGTTCTTGGTCACCTCCCTGACCGAGGCCCTTCTCCCCTGATTGCTCAGTTTGGCCGAGCAGCCTGCTCTAGGAAGAGTCTTGATGGTTCCAAACTACTTACATTTTTAAGAATGACGGCGGCAACCCTGTTCTTGGGGACCTTCAATGCTGCAGACATTTTTTGGTATTGTGTGTAGATTGATTTGGTATTTTTTTTTAAATGTAATCCATTTTTAGAATAAGGCTGTAACATAACAAAATGTGTAAAAAGTCAAGGGGTCTGAATACTTTCTGAATGTAATATGGTGGTTTATTATGCCATAAAAGGCTTTCCATAAAGCGTGTGAGGTTCTGGAATTCCGCTATGTTGTGATAATATATGGTGGAGCAGTGGTCTGGGAATAAAGTGGAATTTTATAGCCGTGGGTTGGAAATAACAGCACACCAGACCTGGACACATCACCTCATCCTGGCCGACAGCTGCTCACGTATCTGTGTGACGATGTCTGTATGTTTGTGTATCTGTTCCTTGACGTGTTTCTCCCTCATCCAGGTCCTGTTGCCCGTCGACACAGACGCTGAGGAGGAGGATAGTTCAACCATGGATCTGAGGAGGGTACCACTCTAGCCTCCCTGTAGTGGGCATAACACCTAGCTGGGTGGAGGTGTAGCTCTGGTATCCTTCTCTACAAGACCCTGACACACACGCTGACCCGCACCACACACAAACAAATCACACGCATTTGCTTTTTTCCATTGTACACATCCCAATGATGTCTTTGATGATGACTTGGCTGTTAGAGGATGTTGAATGTTATATTAACTATGCTTTATGATGGAGGGGGCTATAAGCTTGGTGGGGGCTATAAAGTGTCTCGTAATGGAGATGATTAGAGAGCACAGTGATGATGAAAGAGTAAATCTGTCCTCTCTCACGGGGGGATTTTGTGAAAAGGGTGTTTGTTGATCTCCAAAGAGCTCCGTGACATACCGTATCAACTTCTAAAGAGTAGCGGTAAGGTGTCAGTACAATCTCCTCTGTTTTCCTTCATCATACAGATAACTGCTTAGTTCAAACCTCGACATGCATCATCTAATGATCTGTAATTAAATACGTTTTGGACCTGTAGTATTCAGTAGAATCCACTACTAGTGTCCTTGTCTCCTTTCCTCCTTCGCCACTAACAAGTGGAAGGGCTGGGTAGTTTCAATCATATGGATTTCAACGTCCACTCCTATCAGTTGTCAGACTATTGTAACTCTGCCCGAGAAGTTGGACCTTAAAGTTGGAAATGTTTTATCTGAGTTGGACTGTAGTGGTCTGGAACAGTTCTTCTCACTTCTCCAGAGGATGTTTAACAAGGCGGAAAATGGACCAGATTATTTTATATTCCTCATGGATGTCCATTTGGGATTGATTTGGATTTATCCAAATATTTCCAATGTTTCTGATATGAAGTAAAGAGCTTTGTGATTTTGAATGTTCAAATGTATTTTCTTACCTCTTTTGTGTATTTGACATATTTTACTGTATTCGTATTACTTGTGGTTAAACCTGTGGCAATGGGAGATTTCTAAATGGCTTCCCAGAAATGATTACGGTCAACCCGAGATACCAAAATAGTGTTCCGTTTACAATTGTATGTTCATTCTTATAGATCACATTTGTCAATCATTGAGCTGTTAACTCTGACATGAAAATACTATGTTCCTGGAACCATTTTAATGTCTTAGTGATGTGAAAGACTCTGATTGTGAGACTGTCATTTCACATGACCTCAAATGTGTAGATCAGCTACTATGAGGACCTGCGCCACTACACTGTTTGCATTTATGCTAATTATTCACTGTTTTAAAAAAATGATCTATATTTTTCTATTTAGCGTTGCTCCAGTCCATCATGTATGTGTTTGTGGAAACATCATTTTTAATTGTGACTGAAATAGTTTGAATGTTTAATGGATATCCACTTGAAAGTGCCATGTTGCCATAATATATTCATTTATGATACGAGAAAAATGTCTGTTATTTGTCTTAACTGTTGTCACTTTTTGTGTTATAATAATTTAAAGTGAAATTGTATAATAACAAATACGGGTGTTGAATTCCTTTGGTGGCTTAGGTCAGCCCGGTGGCTTAGGTCAGCCCGGTGGCTTAGGTCAGCCCGGTGGCTTAGGTCAGCCCGGTGGCTTAGGTCAGCCCGGTGGCTTAGGTCAGCCCGGTGGCTTAGGTCAGCCCGGTGGCTTAGGTCAGCCCGGTGGCTTAGGTCAGCCCGGTGGCTTAGGTCAGCCCGGTGGCTTAGGTCAGCCCGGTGGCTTAGGTCAGCCCGGTGGCTTAGGTCAGCCCAGTGGCTTAGGTCAGCCCGGTGGCTTAGGTCAGCCCGGTGGCTTAGGTCAGCCCGGTGGCTTAGGTCAGCCCGGTGGCTTAGGTCAGCCCGGTGGCTTAGGTCAGCCCGGTGGCTTAGGTCAGCCCGGTGGCTTAGGTCAGCCCAGTGGCTTAGGTCAGCCCGGTGGCTTAGGTCAGCCCAGTGGCTTAGGTCAGCCCGTGGCTTAGGTCAGCCCGGTGGCTTAGGTCAGCCCGGTGGCTTAGGTCAGCCCGGTGGCTTAGGTCAGCCCGGTGGCTTAGGTCAGCCCGGTGGCTTAGGTCAGCCCGGTGGCTTAGGTCAGCCCGGTGGCTTAAGTCAGCCCGGTGGCTTAGGTCAGCCCGGTGGCTTAGGTCAGCCCGGTGGCTTAGGTCAGCCCGGTGGCTTAGGTCAGCCCGGTGGCTTAGGTCAGCCCGGTGGCTTAGGTCAGCCCGGTGGCTTAGGTCAGCCCGGTGGCTTAAGTGAGCCCGGTGGCCCCTGAGCTCAATGACAGACACCTAGTAGTAGAGTAGTACACCTCTGTGACCCCAAACTGTGACCCCAAACTGATGACAGGAGGGATGAGGGGGGTGGTTAGAGAGGGAGCTAGTCATTGGGACAGGTAGAGGAGAGGGTTAGTTAGGGGGTGTCTGGTGTGACCAGGTGTGATCCTAAGCAGTGTCGCCACATGATCGGGTTCACCTGTTTGCTTTCCCAGTTAGCACCTAAACCTAGCATGTAAAGAGCCTGCCTTCCTGCAATGACTAAGGCCTGGGTTCAGTTCTAATACGAGTTGTAGACAATGTGGCTGTTAAACGCAATTTCCGATTGAGCAGCGTTTACTGTGAATGTGAGCCCTGTGAACATGAGGACATTGTCTTTAAAGCCCTTGATGGGATTGACTCGGTAGGATGGAGCACAGTACTAGTTTTGGGTGTGATTCCTGCTTGGGTCACATACAGCACATACTTTATACTAAATGTTTGTGTTAACTGTTAGTTACTTTCATAGAACTGTTTACTTTGTTAGTATTATGTTTCAAATGTTCTTACAATCTAGAGCTGTTCAGAAAAAAAGTTGATCTTTACCAATAAATCTTGTTTTTACACGCAAAAAGTTAATCAGGTTCAATAAGGGTTATATTTACAAGTACAAAATGACAGTATAAAATGATACAAGTCAAACAATGTCCTTATTACGTTTATATTAAAAATAGTAAAAAAATATATTGAAGAATATGATGGTTGGTTATTCAGAGCAGGTGCACTTGAGGAAAAAACTGAAGAACAACAGGAAGCAGGCAATACGAAGTGGGTTGAAAGAAATGGTTGGAGGGGGATGGGTGGCTGGGGTAGTAGCATAGAGAATGATAGAGGCCTCTAGTGGCCAAAAGGCTGTATTAGCATGGGCTGTGCTATTGAGGGCTTCAACCATTTTAATGTAGTCAACTGGGTGGGACTTCCAACTGGTGACCCAGTTGGAATCATGTCTTACTAGGTCATCAGGAGGGATCAGCCAGTTGTGAAGAAGAAAATTGACTAATTTAAAATGGAGATAACCTCAGTGACACTGCCCACGATGTCACAGACGCTATATGGCACAGTTACAAAGATGAGTCCTCTAACTCTATGGGTAGTAGAATAGTGTTTGGAGTGTGAGTATGTGGGGCAAAAAGAAAGATGATTTAGAGGTTTAGTGTCAGAGGATATGAGAAGAGCCTGTTGGCTACTATAACTGTACCTGGGTTATTGTTCCAGTGTGGGTGGGACATGTACATTGCTGGCTCCTTATTGGCTCCTGTTTCAGGCTCCGTTACTTCCGTGGGGCCAATCGCCCGTGTCAAACAGGTGAGACACCACATAGTCCTCATACTGTCCGTCGATCAGCTTGGCTGCGTTGTTCCTGGCGAACCAGCAGTCCACGCTCTGACGTCCGCTATAAATACGCCGGGTCTTCTGGACCACCGGCACTGAACGCCCTTTGACCTTCAGGATGGGTGACCGTGAAGACGTGCTGTGGTCTCCTGTTGCTGTAGCATTGCCAGAAAGCTCTGCGAGTCCCACTTCCTCATACAGGAACTGACCTGGAAGTAGAATCAGAGAGGGTCAGAATGGAACAGAACCACAGAGCTATAGGCGAAACAATGGTAATCCTCACTAGGGCCTAATTCCATTTCGGCTCAAGCCCCCTTCCCTGACATCCCACTAGTAGTTTCTGATACCTACCCAGTAGTCCATGACAGTCATGTGACAGCCCTTTGCTGTTGGAGATGTAAAATCCCAGGTGGTTTCTCTGATAGGGAGCAGGGTTCTTGTACTGATGCACCAGTATGACGAAACGAATGGTTCCTCCTATAGTTACGGTCACGGTGGACTTTCCCACTATCGTCACCGCAAGCCCGCCACTCTCCACGGAGACTGTGGTGTCACAGGACAGGACCAGGCGGTCCTGTCCATCCAGGATGACCTTCTTGGGGGTGACCTCGATGTAGGAGCGTTTGGGTCGGTTCACCACGATGGTAATGGTGCTGAAGTATGTCCTCTGCTGTTTGTGGCTTCCCGCTGGCGCCGGGGCGCCTATCAGCTTACCGTTTACTGTCACACCTAGACTCACATACACACGCACGGTTGCACACACAAATAGACCACACGAATCATATGAAAACACATAACCAAACATAAAGTCAGAATCTCTTGAGAGGACAGTCTTACCAGAGTGCTTGTGGTCAGATACCATTCTGAGAATGTGTCCTGGCTCTCCGTTGATGTTGAAACACACAGTCAGTTTACTGAGGGGGAACTCAACCACAAAGTGGGGATCGCCGTCCGCTGTGGCAAGAGGTTGGTGTGAGAGAGACGGGTTGGAGAGACACTGGTATTGAATATGATGGAATAATACATCTATGCATACCTGGATTCAAATACATGTGTATTGAAGTATTTGTTATTTAATTTTTTTAAATATATTTAAATACTCAAATACACAGCCAAAACAAGTACTTTTATTTGAGTATCTGAATAGTTATTAAAGCCAAATAGTCGACCAAATTGTATTTTAACGGGGTTTTTTTTGGAAAGTATTTTAAAATACTGATTTAAATGCTATTTTGAAATACCTGGGTTAAATGCATGGGAGTATGTTTGAGTCAGTGTATTTGAGTATCTGAATACTTGTTTGGAAATGTATTGAAAAGTATATGAAATATATGAAATAGTATTTAAACCCAGGTCTGTTAAATACAAGTTTCTGTATATTTCTGTGAATGTGAAGCACAAACGACTACACTGTATGTATGTATAATCAGATATCACCAGATACCAGTGTAGGCAGTTAGTTGTAAGCAGTTAGTTATCGGCAGTTAGCTGTTGGCAGTTAGCTGTTGGCAGTCTGGACAAGAGGAATACCTATGTAAGAATGCTGTTCATCGATTACAGCTCAGCATTTAACACCATAGTACCCTCATTAAGCTCGAGACCCTGGGTCTCGACCCCGCCCTGTGCAACTGGGTCCTGGACTTTCTGACGGGCCGTCCCCAGGTGGTGAGGGTAAGAAACAACATCTCCACCCCACTGATCCTCAACACTGGGGCCCCACAAGTGTGTGTTCTCAGCCCTCTCCTATACTCCCAGTTCACCCATAACTGCGTGGCCATGTACGCCTCCAACTCAATCATCAATTTTGTAGACGATACAACAGTGGTAGGCATGTTTACCAACAACGATGAGACGGCCTACAGGGAGGAGGTGAGGGCCCTCGGAGTGTGGTGTCAGGAAAACAACCTCACACTCAACATCAACAAAACAAAGGAGATAATCGTGGAGTTCAAGAAACAGCAGAGGGAGCACTGACACATTGACAGGACAGTAGTGGAGAAGGTGGAAAGTTAAGTTCCTCGGCGTACACATCACGGACAAACTGAAACGGTCCACCCACACAGACAGTGTGGTGAAGAAGGTGCAACAGCGCCTCTTCAAGCTCAAGAGGCTGAAGAAATTTTGCTTATCAGCAAAAACACTCAAACTTTTACAGATGCACAATCGAGAGGATCCTGTCGGGCTGTATCACGGCAACTGCTCCACCCACAACCGTAAGGCTCTCCAGAGGGTAGTGAGGTCTGCACAACGCATCACCGGGGGCAAACTACCTGCCCTCTGGGACACCTACACCACCCAATGTCACAGGAAGCCCAAAAAGATCATCAAGGACAACAACCACCCGAGCCACTGCCTGTTCACCCCGCTATCATCCAGAAGGCGAGGTCAGTACAAGTGCATCAAAGCTGAGACTGAGAGACAGAAAAACAGCTTCAATCTCAAGGCCATCAGACTGTTAAACAGCCATCACTAACATTGAGTGACTGCTGCCAACATACTGACTCAACTCTAGCCACTTTAATAATTAAAAATTGGATGTAATAAATGTATCAGTAGTCAGTTTAAACAATGCCACTTTATATAATGTTTACGAAGCCTACGTTACTCATCTCATATGTATATACCGTACTCTATACCATCATCTTTCCTATGCCGTTCGGCCATCGCTCATGCATATATTTATATGTACATAGTCCTATTAATTCCTTTATACACACAAGTGTAAGGTAGTTGTTGTGAAATTGTTAGATTACACTTGTTAGATATTACTGCATGGTCGGAACTAGAAGCACAAGCATTTCACTACACTCGCATTAACATCTGCTAACCATGTGTATGTGACCAATAAAATTGGATTTGATTTGAGTTAGTTGTAGGCAGTTAGTTATCGCAGTTAGTTGTTTCCTGCTTTGAGTGGGCCTGTGAGAGCTGAGCTAAGTAAAGATTCAGGAGATGAGAAAGCAGCAGCAATGACAGGTTCATTGATGTCATCTCACGTTTCTTCTTTAGTCTACTGACCTCTCAGTCTCAGTCTCAGTGTGTGTGTGTCTACGTGTCTACAGTACCTTACTCCAGTCCCCGTCCCTCTAACAGAGCCTCAGAACCACTAACCTGATGTTTTGGAGATGGTTATAGATTTTTGGACTGGCCTCTTCACAACTTTACCTATAGACAAAACAGACTAAGATTTTTACGGGTTTTCAGTAGTCCAATACTTCCTCTCATTTTCTATTTGTTGGCGTTGGCATCGATAACAGGAAGCATTTGATCAAACAGATTAAGTCAGAAACAAAAGCCTCAATCAAGCCTGCTAACCCGTTGTCTTGGTAATTCTGGAACTCTGTCCGCCCGGCTGGTCTTTCTTCAAGTGCAGGCCCTGGGCCGTGTCTTCCTCCCCTTCCGTCTCATCCGACAGCTCATTGGCTGAAGCAGCCTTCTTATTTGTCTCTGTGGGTACAGGGGTGGGGGTGGGTGTGTCCTCGGCCATGGTTCCATCGGCCAGCACCTGAGGTTTTTCCACCACGAGGGAGGTGAGCGGTGTGAGGAAGTGATAGGTCAGGGAGAGGTCAGTTGCTTGCTGGGTATGTCCCTCTCTCTCCCTGCTGGTCTGGCTCTTCAGCCTGGACCTCAGCCCCTCCTTCACACTCAGGAAACCCCATACGCGCTCCACGAAATCATCCGCCACTGACCCTGTCGTGCCCACCCCTGTGTCCCCTGACCCCACCCCGGCCGCCGCCTCCTTCACGTGCCTCTCCGTCTCCACCTCCCTTTGCCGTAACGCCACGTCTGTCTCCAGGATGATGCTCTTGTCGCTGTTGCTGGCGGTGACCTGGACGTGCAGGGAGTCTGCACTTTGATTGGTCAATTTGCCGGCGATGACGATCTCTGAGCCGTTGAAATAGTTGGTGAAGAGGTGCTGGGTGACGTACTGGACCGAGTCCTCTGTGTAATTCACCCTGATGTCAGAGAGCAGTGGAGTGCCTATCTCATCATAAAACCTAGAGGAAGAGAGAGGGAGGGAGGGACATGGAGGGAGGGAGAGAGAGATATATGGCAGAGTGAAAGAGGGAAAGGGTTACCATGTTATAACATGTTTTTAATCTAGCACCCAGTAGAGGTCTATACCTCAGCTACTTCACTGTATCATGGACACAAGAATCAAGACATTGTGTGTACTACTCTCTGCTGATACGCTCTAGGGGCCTCAAATGTGTGTATACACCCCCCGAGATCCGGTTCGGGATGGTGATGTATTACGGAGAGTATGCTTGCGTCCCAAATGTCAACCTGTGGTTCCTGGTCAAACGGAGTGCACTATGTAGGGATTAGGGAATGGGGTGCCATTTTGGACACAACCTGTGTGTGTTTGTCATGTGTTGGTTTTCCAGCCAGGCCTTGAACCGTAGCACAGTAAACCTCCTCACCTCTTTAACTGTGTGCTGAGTCAGCTAGGTCTCTCCTCTGTTATTATCTCAGGAGGCTATCAATTAAGCCCTCAGACATACCCAGACGGCCCTTTCACAACACACAGTCACACACATTCCTCCCCTCACTCCTAAACAAACACTTCAGAAAAGTGGCCGGTAAGACTGTCACCGAATGTGTGTGTGTTTGGTTTGGTTTGAAAGATTGCAGTTCAAGACTCTGAAGAGCCTTCTCTCAGTATGTGTATCATTTGCTATTATTTCACTAGTTCCTATTCCTTTATCTCACCCCCTGACCTTCTCTATACCATTTGATTATAATGGATTATAAGGAATCAATTCTAACCACTTCTGCTTTCTCCTCTGCACTAGCTGTCTACTGAACATTAGGAACAACTCTCTCTCTCTCTCTCTCTCTCTCTCTCTCTCTCTCTCTCTCTCTCTCTCTCTCTCTCTCTCTCTCTATTTCCCTCTCGCTCCCTTTGTCTCTCTCTGTCACACACACATTCCTATATCTCACCCCCTGACGTTCTCTATACCATTTGATTATAATTAATTATAATGAATAAAGTCTAACCACTTCTGCCTTATCCTCTGTACTAGCGGTCTACTGAACACTTCTCTCACACACACACACGCACACACACACACACACACACACACACACACACGCACACACACACACGCACACACACGCACACACACACGCATGCACGCACGCACGCGCACGCACGCACGCACACACACACACACACACACACACACACACACACGCACACGCACACGTACACACACACAAAAACGCACACGAAAACACACAAACACACACACACAAACACGCGCACACACACACGCACACGCACACACACACAAACACGCACACACACACACACACACACACACACACACACACACACACACACACACGCACACACACACACACACGCACACACACACGCACGCACACGTACACACACACGAAAACGCACGCGCACACGCACACACACACACACACACACACACACACACACGCACACCCTTTGAGCATGGTGCTGGCGTCTGAATCCTCATGTATCCTCCTCATCATCCCACAGTTTTCCAGGGCCATGCGTTCCAGAAGCCTGTAGTCCACATCGTTCCCCATCCCAATGGTGAACACGCAGAACTGCTCCTTCACCGCCGTCCGCGCGTTGCTGAGGATGCTGGGAGACTGCAGCTCGCCCACCGTGGGCCGCCCGTCTGTCAGGAAGATGATGAGAGACACACTGTGGTGGTTGGCGTCTGGGTCGGCGTTCAGATAGCCGCTTAGCAATGAGGAGCCCGTCTGTATGCCACCGTTGATGTCAGTGCCTGGTAGAGGAGAGATGGAGAGTGAGATTGATCTTGGGAAATAGTGATTAGTAACAAAGATATATGTAACTATGCCTTTGAGCAAGGCATTTAATGGTGACCCTGACCGTGACCCCACTCCCTAGGGCTGTCAGAGGGGGAGTTGGAAACGCAAGAAACACATTTCCATTACACCCTTGTAGAGGTGTGTAACAGGACAAAATATAAGCACCCTTAAATTATTCTGATTAGGCCTATCAGTGCAATAACTCATCTTCCTCTATCCCAGAATGCACTGCTGTGTTTCTATCTCTCTCACCTCCAGTGGGTTGGAGCATATAGATGAACTTCTTGGCGTCTCGGACATTGAGAGGCGTGACGGGGACCAGGCGGTTGGGCTGCCACACCTTGATACGGTTGGAGAAGCTGACAAAGTTAAACCGGTCGCCTGGACGTAGGTCCCTCAGGATAGTGAACAGGGCATCCTTAGTCTGAGAGAGAGGGAGGGAGAGGGGCGAGAGACAGAGAGAGAGCATTTTTGTTTTGCTTTCATCAATAAATCAAATGATATCATTGTAATACCTTTGTCTTCGTGTAAAATCATTCTATTCAGTTGTGTTCACACGAGCGAACCAAACAGGCCTGGAAAACTTTGCCCGTACAGGAAGAGACACCTTGTCACACAAAAGGCTATAATAACACCCAAGGTCTCGGTTTCTGTTAGCACCAATACTGTGGTAATCACCAAGATGTAATGTTTTAGTCATGGTTTTTGGGAGCAGTATTGTTGCCTTGCTAACTCTGTAATGGTTGGACTTAACCTGACGCTGCCACTCAAAGACCCGGCCCTTTGGAACAGCTGTGAGATTCCATTTCCTTGGTCCAGAAACTCTGTTTCTCTCACCCCCTCAAACACACACAAATACACGTAAACACACACACACACACACACACACACATGCACGTAAACACACACACCACAGCTATTTACCGTATCCATGCTAAAGCTTGTTTCTCGACTGTACTGGGGTTTAGAAGTTGCACTGAACGAAAAGCCTACTAAATGAATATGAAATTTGGAGTCGAGTGGGTATGATAGAGTTAGAGGGGTTACCAGATGCCTATAGACTGTAGGGGGCAAGGGTCAGAGCCATAGACAGACTGAGTGCTCTATTGTAGGGAGAGATCAAAGCCCACTTGTTCACTACAGAGTGGTCCACTGGGGGTGGAGGGGAACGGGGGAGGGATCAAGGGGTGATGATGCTGCCATCTGGAGTGTTTACATTGCGCCAGAGACAATGACGTCTCTCCTCCATAGCATTCAATTCAATACGACTGCAATAGTGAACTTTGAGCATGTTTCCAGCATTTCAGAGTATCCATCAATCAGTTTCTCTTTTCTGTTTTTGCCACTCTAAGTCTTTGGGTTTCTGGATCTGCAGTGGAGCAGCTGCTCAGTAGAAGTATCAGATGATACCAGAGGGATTATAACGCAATCTCCCAGAAGGAAGGATCTGATTTTGATATTACCAGACCAGTGTGGGAGTATTGCGCCAGAGACCGGAGAGGGGGCGGACTGGGGGTAATATTCATCCTCCGCTGCTACACTAACTCAGGATCTCTCAGGATCTTAACGGCTTGATCCCAGAAATGTGAAGGACTAAAGTCAAACTAAAGTTGACTCCACCTGGAATTTATTAAAACTCACAGATTCCCCATAAGCTATACAGTATATATTTTTCATAATTGTATTCAGAAGGAAACCATGTTTAATGACAACAACAAAAGGAGAACGAGAGAACAAGATGTCTTGACCCTATCTAAGCATTGGACACTGGTGTGATGAGAAGGGTTTGACCGTAACCGTCTACCTGTTTGATCTTGGTGCCCAGCATAGAGGCACTGGTGTCGATCACGAACACCACGTTCTTGGGCACCACCGGCAGATCCTTTGGGGCGAAGTAGTGCACAAAATGGCCGTTCAGAACCTGAGAGAGAACCAGAGAAATATTAGACAGTTCTCGGGAGCCATGAGCAGTTAAACAGAGCCCACCAACACAGTGTCCACAGGGCTGCTGGACTGACGGTGTGGTTGTAGAGTGACCCGGGAGTGGGTGGATATGGTGCTGGAAAATGAATGTGTTGATGGTGGATGAAGGATATGGGACCAGGATGTGAGAGTGTGTGTGAGAATGAGAGAGATGTGTATTTGTCCTGTTTGATCCTTGATTAATGCATGCAGTTTTCATGTATACTGTGAAGCAGAGATACATAGTTTAGCATGTTCATATCTACCATGTCTGGACAGGCCTGGTCACGGCATGACACATTTACACTAACCGCGGGAGCGTTGGATGTGTGTGTGTGTTTTTGGTGTGTGAAATCTGACCTGTATGTCTCCTATCCCCAGCTCTCTCTCCACGTCATAGTGCACCACAAACTCTCCCAGCATGCCGCTGGTGGTGATCTTAGCCTGCTGAACGATGTTGGGGCTGAAGGTGATCCTACAGAACGTCTTATTTTGTTTGATCACCGTGGAAATGGGAAGAGCAGGCTTGGCTGGTGGTAGGGAAACATTAAGTGTGTGTGAGAAAAAGCTGGGAAGTGTGTGTGTGTGTGTGTGTGTGTGTGTGTGTGTGTGTGTGTGTGTGTGTGTGTGTGTGTGTGTGTGTGTGTGTGTGTGTGTGTGTGTGTGTGTGTGTGTGTGTGTGTGTGTGTGTGTGTGTGTGCACGTGTGTGCACGTGTGTGTGTGTGTGGGGAAGGGTGTGCTGAACTAGAGATGCTCAACATTGCTCATAGGAAGGTTAAATAAATTGCAATCTGTTGGAATCTGAAAATTTGAGCATTGGCCAGGCATTTTCAGAGGTGCCAATATCACTGCAGAACTATTTCTAATGTTAGATAAAGTGCATTCGGAAAGTATTCAGACCCCTTGACTTTTTCCACATTTTGTTACATTTCAGCCTTATTCTAACATTTATTAAATAGTATTTTCCCTCATCAATCTGCACACAATACCCCATAATGCAAAGCAAAAACAGTTTTGTAGAAATGTTTGTAAAGTTATAAAAAAATATAAAGCTGAAATATCACATTTACATAAGTATTCAGACCCTTTACTCAGTACTTTGTTGAAGCACCTTTTGCAGCGATTACAGCCTCAAGTCTTCTTGGGTATGACGCTACAAGCTTGGCACACATGTATTTAGGGAGTGTCTCCCATTTTTCTCTGCAGATCCTCTCAAGCTTTGTCAGGTTGGATGGGGAGCGTCGCTGGACCACTCTTTTCAGGTCTCTCTAGAGATGTTTGATCGGGTTCAAGTCCGCGCTCTGGATGGGCCACTCAAGGACATTCAGATACTTGTCCCAAAGCCACTCCTGCTTTATCTTAGCTGTGTGCTTAGGGTCATATTCCTGTTGAAAGGTGAACCTTTGCCCCAGTCTGAGGTCCTGAGAGTTCTGGAGCAGGTTTTCATCAAGAATTCTCTGTACTTTGCTCCATTCATCTTCCCTCGATCCTGACTAGCCTCCCAGTCCCTGCCTCTGAAAACATCTCACACCATGATGCTGCCACCACCATGCTTCACTGTAGGGATGGTGCCAGGTTTCCTCCAGACGTGACACTTTACTTTCAGGTCAAAGAGTTCAATCTTGGATTCATCAAACCAGAAAATCTAGTTTCTGCGAGTCCTTTAGGTGCCTTTTGGCAAAGTCTGTCGTGCTGCAGAGATGGTTGTCCTTTTGGAAGATTCTCCCATCTCCACAGAGGAACTCCTGAGCTCCTCTTGGTTTTTGCTCTGAGATGTACTGTCAACTGTGGGACCTTATATAGACAGGTGTGTGCCTTTCCAAATCATGTCCAATCAATGGAATTCACCACATGTGGACTCCAATCGAGTTGTAGAAACATCTCAAGGATGATCAATGGAAACAGGATGCACCTGAGCCCCGCTTCATAGCAAACGGTCTGAATACATAGATGTAAATAAGGTATTTGTAAAAACCTGCAAACATTTTTAAAAACCCGTTTTGGCTTTGTCATTATGGGGTATTGTGTGTAGATTGAGGAGGGAAAATATGTATTTAATACATTTTAGAATTAAAGCTGTAACAAAATGTGGGGAAAACAAAGGGTTCTGAATACTTTCCGAATGCACTGTATATTACACACCTAGTATGGACAAAGCACAGACTCAACACATCCCACACTCAAACTGTACCAGGTGTCTTCGCTGCACTGGCACCACTGGCTACTGCCGTGTTGCTCTTGCCGTTGCGCAGTGGCAGCACCTCCAGGTGGGTGATGGTGGAGTGATCCACAATGGTGACGTCCACACTGAGACGGCTGACCAGCTGCAGGGGTCTCAGGCTGGTCACATGCTCATACCTCCCCAGCCTCCGCTGGAGCAGCTCCTCATAGGTCAGCATGAACATGGCCCGGTTACGACCTGGGATACTGGCCCCCATCCTGAACACCTCCACCTCTGGTTCGCTACTGAGGGAGAAGAGAGGAGGAGAGAGAGTTGGGGAGGGGAGAGGGGAGGAATGGAGGAAGAAATAAGAAGAATATAGAGGGAAAAAAAGGGAGAGAAATAGTTGGGGAAAGAGGAGGAGTAGGGAATGAGTCATTCCAAGTAGTGACATCATCAGTGTGGAAGGGCAGTGTCTGCCAGGAGCACTCCTCACTGGACTCAGCACTGGACTCAGCACTGGACTCAGCACTGGACTAACCAATAAGCATTTCCATTCCTCTATCTATCTATATCTCTCTCTCCTTCTTTATTTTCTCCCTCCCATTCTCCCTTATGCTTTCTATCACTCTCCTTCTCCCCCCACTCTGTGAAAATGTAATACCCTCTATGTAAATCTGATTTCATTTTACAAGTGGGATTTTATGGACTGGCAAGTAGAAGCACGATGTAATTTCTTCCTGTCAGAGATAGGTCACAGATTTATGTGACAATAGTTCTTCATTTTCAGTCTCTGGAGCTATGATCGAGCCCTGCTGCTCAAATCCAGGCAGGTCAGAAACACATATTCTGTGGTCAGGTTGGTGTTTGAAGTCGCACTCCAGTCTCCTTTTCACCTCGTTTAACACCTGATTTACTTAACAAAAGGCACAGAAGCCTTTCCTCTTTGGTTCTCCATTGCTCCTCTATTGTTCCCAAAAACAAGGTGGAGGCCAGAGGGCATCATCAGATCAACTCATTGAATGGCCTTACTCCATTAAGTTTTCACTTGTGACAAAAAAACACTATTTTCTTTTACCATAAGTGTGTGTAGATGACTGTATTTATATGTGGAGTTTTGTATTTCAACAATGAAAAGTTCAAAAATAGCCGGGGTACATCTTTAAAATAGGCTTTTATATGGGATATGAACCTGTTTCTACTGGCATGGTAGTAGCTAGTGACTCCAGAGGACTGTAGAGGTTGTACTGGCAGACAAGGTTAGACACTGGTGATTGGCCACACACACACACACACACACACACACACACACACACACACACACACACACACACACACACACACACACACACACACACACACACACACACACACACACACACACACACACACACACACACACACACACACACACACACACACACACACACACACACACACTTTTACCTCTGTTCACCTTTCTCCTTGTTCTTGGGTTTGGCCTCATCCCCCTTCCCCTGTTTGACCTTCTTCTCCTTGGGCCTGACCTCACTGGGGTAGACACGCCCCCCAATGATCCTGTGTTCAGGGTAGAGGTCAGGGGTTAAGAGTGGAGATGATCACACTAGTAAGTAAACCTTACAGTTCAAAACTCTGTCTAAGATTCATTGAGGAAATCCTAATGTCATTGTGTTAGGCCTATATTACTGTGATACATAAAAGTAAACAGGCAAGCCTTTCACAGGCTTCTTCCGAGGCTTCTGGACTATGTCTCTCATGGTCCAGTGAACAATCTAGTAAATGGAGATGAATGAAGGCTTGTGACCACAACATAGTAAATTACCTTTGCACCACTGAACAGTCACAGGCCCCACACTAACTTCTCCCATAGCAACAGAGCCCTCATAAACCCATACAATGATTGACTGGCCACAATGGCATGCCATGGGAAGAGGGAGAATATGGCAAGAGGGGTAGTAATCACACAACAATAAAGTGAGAAAATAAATGAGAAATCTAAATAAATTGAGGGGGAAAGATACATTGTCGTTCACTTGCAACACGTGTACACAATCTGAACCATATTAGACTCAGACTGGCATGATCTATTACCCAGAAGCATCTATCTAGGCTACAAGTTTTAAAAAATACATATAATTACGCATCTGTTGCGTTTTGGCGCTTACATGGTAAAGTTCGAGACATAGGCATTCTTGGGAATCAGGAACTGGAAGACGCCCTCGGCAGCAGAGGAGTGCCGGTTGAGCATGGTGCACGACACCGCGGTGAAGGCGTATCGGGAGATAATGGTGGTCTTCACCGACAGCTCCTGGATATGTGGTTTGGTCTCCTACGCGGTTGGACATCAACATGTTAGGTTCATGTTTATTGCTGATACCTTAGGTTTGATTGGTTTGTAATACATTTGGTTAATTTAAATCTGGCAGTGATTTATGTTTTTCATGTCTCGTCGATGGGACAGCACAGCACAGCACACACACATGCTGCGCACTGGCCACTGCACTGGCCACTGTTCCATTCCGTTCATTTCCAGTGGCATATCGTTCCAAACTCCTTATCACCACGTTGGCGGGATATATTTTATATGTTTGATTGTATTTCTGGATAGGATGTCCAGCGATTTCCACGTATCTGCAGTACAGCCCGGTGCGCTTGGCAGGTCTCTGCGTGTCTCACCCAATGAGAGTTTTCGAGGATGACAAACTGCAGTGCTGAACTACCCATCCATCTACTCTGCTTTCACGAAATACTTTTTCAAACATTATTCTTGAATTGTTATCAATGAACAACATTATGCAACATGCAGATAGATCTCTTTGAGAATTAATGCGGATGATTTTTAGTCTACAGTAGCCTAGTCAACACACACAATGACACACAAGAGCCAAAGGATGCATACGGGCAGAAATGTCAAGACATTCAACTCTGTAATCTTTACCTTAGTAAGCATGGATTTCACCTGGCGAGGCACTCTACGGGGAGACTGAAATGGGAAACAAAGTAGATTGGTTAAATAGGGTTCCAATGAAGTTCTCAAAATATATATATCAATGTTGCCAAATTAAATAGTTCAGAGTTGAAATGACACTCACAATATCCAAATCAAAGTCGGGAGAAATATCCTCCTCAATATTAATATCCTCAAACAGTCCAAAAACATACGGATTGTAACACATCAGTAACGTCAAAAACAGCATGTTTACGTCCTTATCCATTTACAGTATTAACGAACAAGAGCCTGCGGGTCGTTCGGATCAGAGTGACCGAATTGTGAGACGATGGATGACTGAGGACACTTGACTCGCAGCGGCACGCCCACCCGCGGAGTCTTCGACCTCGACTGGATTTGTCGCGTCGGGGCTCGGGGGCCGGGGCTGAGAGAAAAAGCGCCTGACCCGAGTCACACACACAGGCACACAACTATTACAATGTGTAAGCCACTCCCAAGCCCATCAATTACCTCTATAGTCTTCATTCACTATTCGCCTTGAAGTTGACCCCACTTTCACTTCCACCCCAACAAATCACTTGGACTTCAAGGGCAATGTGGTTCATTTAGCCATGTGTCACTGTCACGTTTGAACTCTCAAGAAGGTTCATAGTTTTGCTTATTAACTGCATTTATAAATACAAATGGCGTACACTTATGCAGTATAACACAAAGGCAAAATGATTTAACCTTAAAAGGGCAAACGGGTAAACTGAGCAAAACCTCATAATTTCGAAACCGTTCTGTTGTCCTTCTGAAATTGTATGACTTTGTCAAGCAACTATTTAGAGACAAAAAACACAATTTACTATTATTTCAGTGTTAATATGGAGGAATGGAGGAATGTACAGTCGTGACCAAAAGTTTTGAGAATGACACAAATATTAATTTCCACAAAGTTTGCTGCTTCAGTGTCTGTAGATATTCTTGTCAGATGTGACTATGGAATACTGAAGTATAATTACAAGCATTTCATAAGTGGCAAAGGCTTTTATTCACAATTACATGAAGTTGATGCGAAGAGTCAATATTTGCAGTGTTGACTTTTCTTTTTCAAGATCTCTGCAATCCGCCCTGGCATGCTGTCAATTAACTTCTGGGCCACATCCTGACTGATGGCAGCCCATTCTTGCATAATCAATGCTTGGAGTTTGTCAGGATTTTTTTTTTTTTGTCCACCCGCCTCTTGAGGTTTGACAACAAGTCCTCAATGGGATTAAGGTCTGGGGAGTTTCCTGGCCATGGACCCAACATATCGATGTTTTGTTCCCCGAGCCACTTAGACATCACTTTTGCCTTATGGCAAGGTACTCCATCATGCTGGAAAAGGCATTGTTCGTCACCAAACTGTTCCTGGATGGTTGGCAGAAGTTACTCTCGGAGGATGTGTTGGTACCATTCTTCATTCATGGCTGTGTTCTTAGGCAAAATTGTGAGTGAGCCCACTAGCTTGGCTGAGAAGTAACTCCACACATGAATGGTCTCAGGAAGCTTTACTGTTGGCATGACACAGGACTGATGGTAGTGCTCACCTTGTCTTCTCCGAACAAGCTTTTTTCCGGATGCCCTCAAACAATCGGAAAGGGGATTCATCAGAGAAAATGACTTTACCCCAGTCCTCAGCAGTCCAATCCCTGTACCTTTTGTAGAATATCAGTCTGTCCCTGATGTTTTTCCTGGAGAGAAGTGGCTTCTTTGCTGCCCTTCTTGACACCAAGCCATCCTCCAAAGGTCTTCGCCTCACTGTGCATGCAGATGCATTCACACCTGCCTGCTGCCATTCCTGAGCAAGCTCTGTACTGGCGGTGCCACGATCCTGCAGCTGAATCAACTTTAGGAGACGGTCCTGGCACTTGCTGGACTTTCTTGGGCGCCCTGAAGCCTTCTTCACAACAATTGAACAGCTCTCCTTGAAGTTTTTGATGATCTGATAAATGGTTGATTTAGGTGCAATCTTACTGGCAGCAATATCCTTGCCTGTGAAGCCCTTTTGTGCAAAGCAATGATGACGGCACGTGTTTCCTTGCAGGTAACCATGGTTGACGGAGGAAGAACAATTAAAAGCACCACCTTCTTTTTGAAGCTTCCAGTCTGTTATTCGAACTCGATCAGTATGACAGAGTGATCTCCAGCCTTGTCCTCGTCAACACTCACACCTGTGTTAACGAGAGAATCACTGACATGATGTCAGCTGGTCCTTTTGTGGCAGGGCTGAAATGCAGTGGAAATGTTTTTGGGGGATTCAGTTAATTTGCATGGCGAAGAGGGACATTGCAATTACTTGCAATACATCTGATCACTCTTCATAACATTCTGGAGTATATGCAAATTGCCATCACTGTATACTGGTGGTGTGGCTAAGATGAAAATGTAGACTCAATTGGGCACTTTGTAATAGAAGCAACCATTTTGGCACATAGGTAAATGAATGTACCCTGGAAGATAAAGATATGCAGCCGCCCCAGATTTTGCTCCTGGGGACCTGACAGCCACTAAAATAAAAAGTAACTCCAAAATATAGGCTAGTAGTCTACCCACAACAGTGCCGGTGCCAGAACGAATCAGTTGGACAGGCATTTGATTTCTATAGGCGGGCCTGTTTTTTTCGCGGGACTTCCTGTGTGCACACGCTTGTGCTTGCACAAATTTGACTAAAGACCATAGGCAGCTTGTGAGTTCAAAGTTTGGGGAAGCTTACAGTTTCTCCAATTTATCCTACCATTTCTACCAATCTGTGTGCCAGATTTGATTATTTTAATATGCATATTTTCAAGGAACAGTTTAATTTCAATAATAATGTTTTTGTATTTTCAAACTGATTGTCATGTAGTTACTCTTAAAAATCTTAATTAAAATCATACAAATCTAAAAGATAAATTACATTTATGCAAGAGCACCAGAAGTTAGCACATGGAACTCAGAGATAGCCTATCGGCCAATGCAGTAGTAGGCCTGTAACTTCCATCATCAACTAAGTAAAATACATAGGCCTAAGGCCAAAACTCCTAGATGATTCAGATCAACTTTATTATCCCACCAGGGGGAAATTCATTTGGTCATGTGCTTAAAAAGACAGTACATAAAACATGAAAACACAGAAACTACACAATAGAATTCATTCAAAGTGCTAAAGCCACACATTGAAAGTGAAAGTGCAACATACTTTAAACTTGACTGTCTATTATACGACCTAATGGCTGTTGGAATAAAAGAGTCCCCATATCTATCTGTTTTCATTTTCTTTCCCCTTGTCCTGCTGCTGCTGTGACTGAATTTTGAGTGAAGGGGATGAGTACTGTCCTGTTATATGCTTTCAAGTTTTGTGTACTGGGTGGAAGCTGAATCTGGATCTACATTATACCAATTATTCTTCCCGCCATCTTAATCAAGCGCTGAATCGTTTCCAAACACACATATCACACCAAATTACAGCATATTCTGCAGGAGAGATTTATAGATGTTCCTGCATGGGAACTGTATTCTGCGACATCCTTAAGAAGTTCAAATGGTTCAGTTTGGGTAAAAAAAAAACATTCTCTGTTGGTTATTTTTATTTGTATTTATTTAACTAGGCAAGTCAGTTAAGAACAAATTCCTATTTGCAATGACAGCCTAAACCTAACCCAGAAGCTGGGCCAATTGTGCACCGCCCTATGAGACTCCTAATCACAGCTGGTTGTGATACAGCCTGGAATCGAACCAGGGTCAGTAGTGACACCTCTAGCACTGAGATGTAGTGGCTTAGACCGCTGTGTTTCTCACAAGTGTAGCAGGTTGTGAATTTTGCGAACAACATTCCACTCTGAGAATGAGAACCATAAATGACTGTAATGCATGCATCAAGAGTAATAAATGTAACCAAATGCCAGGGATTAATGCTACATTTACTAGGTCTACTGGTTACATATATAATGGGGAATTTATCAAAATAACCAATCAAAGGGGAAACTATTCACTAAATGAAACAATGAACGTGCAAGAATTGGCAGTAGACAGCAGAGCACATTCTGGAGAGCTGAGTGCAGGCATTCTAGAGAAAGATGCCCATAGACGACTGGCCACCCCTCAAAGCCTGGTTCCTCTCTAGGTTTCTTCCTATGTTCCTGCCTGTCGAGGGAGTTTTTCCTAGCCACCGTGCTTCTACATCTGCATTGCTTGCTGTTTGGGGTTTTAGGCTGGGTTTCTGTGTAGCACTTTGTAACATCGGATGATGTAAGAAGGGCTTTATATACACATTTGATTGGTTGATTGATATCTTCACAACACAACCCTCCCCTTCTTCCTGCCTCAACAATTGAAATGATACTCAAAACACATATTTTAGATGCTTTTCACTGACAGCCACAACTCAAAAATCAGCTAGGCCTATTACCATGCGCGCTGCCCAAAGTGCTGGCTTCCCAAATAGGCCCATGCACTTGTGATTTGAAACAATCCCCAGCTATTTTTTAAAGGAAGCTAATTGTCATCTGTGGCTAAGTCAAGCTCTTTGGTAAAGCATTTTCAATTATTTTATTTAGACAGGAGTAATGATATAATTTTGACAAACATCAATTTACTTTAGGGGAAGTCAGCATATGAACAGTGCACTGTGCACCCCCCAACTTTCCTTTCTAATTTGCAAGAGGCTGAAATCAGAGATCTGTCTCCATCCTATCAATGCGAGTCATTGTCCCAAAGGCTCGATTGCAGGTAACAAGCTTCGGTCTACATATTATTAGCCCTCTCACTTCGCCTCTTCCTCTCTGCTGAAACTAGCTCGCAGAACTGTGCTCCTGTGTCTTAACATACGTAGCCCATGTATCTGATGCTGTCTGGTCAGAAAAAGTATGAGTAGTAGTCTCAGCACCACACTCCCTCAAAAACTAAACCCAGTTGCATGATTCCCCCAGAGAGCTTTCGAGAGACTCCCTATGATTGGTCAATTATTAATTCAGGAACAGTGCTTTCACCTTAAAGGAATAATCCACTCAAAAACGATTTTTTAAAATGCATTAGTCCGCTATTGATACAGTCCCAAAGTGTTTTGCATGTCAGCAGTCAAGCAATCAAGGGATTTGCATTATCACGATGATGTGGCAAGTTACAATCTGCTTTTTGAAAGTCCCATATCTTGAAAACTTGATTGCTCACATGCAAAACAATTTGGGACTGTATCAACAGTGGACTACAAATACCAAAATATTGTTTTTAGTGGATTATTCCTTTAATGCAGTGCACACCCAGCATGGTGCCAAAGGTCAATTTGTTCCCTCTATTTCTGTTTTTGTTCTATTGTTATTGCACAGCAAAAATGGAATTGATGTGACCTCACAGTGATTGCCATGCAAAATGGCCAAATATGGCGCCAAATGGAATGTTTGAGCCCTGTCTAAAGTCCAAACGTTAGCTCCACTGCACGTGGCCAACCCACAGGTATTATTATGATCACATAGAGAGAGGCAACTACTGCTACATCATGCCAGCATTTAAATCTGTACATACCAGCATTGGAAACCCAGTTCTGATTGTCTGGGCGTGTTGCAGACTTTAGGCCTACATAAATCAACGAGAAATCCAGCCGTAAACCGAACCTGTATGATCCCAAATATGCTGTGTTTACCCTCCTACACGGCAGGTCAAGTTTCAAAGTTTCCCTCTCCGGGATACGTGAAACACAACAAATATTGACTGGGGCCAAGCGTCTATCAGCACTCGGTGGATTTTTAACCCTTATTTTTGGGATCTCTCTGCTGCCTCTTGGGTCCCGGCTGAAGGACTATATCTGGGAGTGTTAAACCTCAGGCAACACATACAGGCCTGGAACCATGAGACGCCTGGCTCTCCTCCTAGGCCTGCTGGCCCTACACCAGACCCACTGCTTTGAGTTTGTGGTCGAGGGCGAGTGGGAGACGGAAACGGTGAGTTCATATTTTTCAATATGAACTGCTATACGATAAGGAGATTGTTTTATAGATGTGTCTTAATTGCCTTAATGCTGATGGTCCCCAGGAAGAGTAGCTGCAGCTAATGGGGTGCCCTGAAAATACAAATACAAATGTGTGTAGAAACAGCCTTCTCTCTGTCAAATGTGTGTAGAAACAGCCTTCTCTCTGTCAAATGTGTGTAGAAACAGCCTTCTCTCTCTCTGTCGAATGTGTGTAGAAACAGCCTTCTCTCTGTCAAATGTGTGTAGAAACAGCCTTCTCTCTGTCAAATGTGTGTAGAAACAGCCTTCTCTCTGTCAAATGTGTGTAGAAACAGCCTTCTCTCTGTCAAATGTGTGTAGAAACAGCCTTCTCTCTGTCAAATGTGTGTAGAAACAGCCTTCTCTCTGTCAAATGTGTGTAGAAACAGCCTTCTCTCTGTCAAATGTGTGTAGAAACAGCCTTCTCTCTGTCAAATGTGTTTTATATAACGTTCCTTTAACAGAACTATATTTTATGCGTCGTTCATGTGACTGATTAATGCACTTAACTTTTATTCTCTGTTTCACAAACGGCTCTTTTGTTCTACCAGTCATTAGAGAAACAACATGGACGATTTAAGGTGAGATGAAACTCTTCTTTTCTTTTTTCCCAAACAATTTGTCTGAATTAATGTTATATAATGTCATAGTTTGCTATTCACAATCCTTAATAATCTTCTTATATTCAATATGACATTGATTCAATAATGCAACATATTATGAGGGAAATTATCCTGTCTTGAGGTGGGTTTTTGTTTTTGCCCAGTAACAGAAATAGAATACCAACAACATGTAAAAAAGCAAGCAGTCTGCTTCATTGACCTCTGAACTATTGATACAGGGGTTATGGAGAGGTCAATGGATTGAACCCAATGACAGTCCTATAAGGCTTACTGACAATTCAAATTTTTTATTTAGAATGTCTATAGAATTGTTATGCCATGACCACCTACCTATAGTTACTGTTACATATGAAACGTTTCTTTCTGAGTGCATTATGGGACAGTACAGATACTTCTGCATCGGCATTGCTTGCTATTTTGGGTTTTAGGCTGGGTTTCTGTAAAGCACTTTGTGACAACTGCTGATGTAAAAAGAGATTTATAAAATACATTAGCTTGATTGATTGGTACAGAGCTGATTGTTTCTGTGTGTTTCCAGAGGGCGATATTGACCAGTGAGGAGCAGGAAGACTTTGAGGTAGGTTTCTCTCTCTCTGGTCTCTGCTTGATGTTCGACCCCTCTGTCCACTGTGACAGAGTTTAGTCCTCTTATCTACTAATCAATGGTCCTGTTTGAAGAGAATCCGCTGACAGACAGGTTATTGACTTCACTTTGCAGTTGCTACATCCATTTAACGTTTCTGTGGTAAAATGTGTCATTTTCTTTCTCAGAAATCTCAGCCTGTTATACACTGACTATACCAAACATTAGGAACACCTTCCTAATATTGAGTTGCCCTTTTGCCCTCAGAACAGACTCAATTCATCGGGCATGGACTCTACAAGGTGTCGAAAGCATTCCACAGGGATGTTGGCTCATGTTGACTCCAATGGTTCCCACGGTGGTGTGTCAATTTGGCTGGATGTCCTTTGGGTGGTGGACCATTCTTGATACACACAGGAAACTGTTGAGTTTTAAAAACCCAGCAGCATTGCAGTTCTTGACACATACCGCTGCGCCTGGCATCTACTACCATACTCCGTTCAAAGGCACTTAAATATTTTGCTTTGTCCGTTCACCCTCTGAATGGCACACATACACAATCCATATCTTCATTGTCTCAAGGCTTAAAAATCATTTAACCTGGTCTCCTCCCCTTCATCTACACTGATTGAAATGTATTTAACAAGTAGCATCAATAAGGATTTCACCTGGATTCACCTGGTCAATCTGTGTCATGGAAAGAGCAGGTGTTCTTAAGGTTATTTATACTCAGTGTATAAGTAGATACTCCAAAGAAACATGTTTCCTATTAATTTATCAGTCAGATATTCAGATTTGTAGATGGAAAAATACGTTTTATGTGGTTTAGATGTAAAGTTGTAGAGAGCTTGACTCACAATTCCTATGCAACGGCACTCGTCCCTAGTCGATGACATCACAGCCAAAGTCAGTCTCACGTTCTCCACCTCCCTCTGTAGGCCATCCGGGGTGATGACATCACGGTTAAGAGCTACAAGGTGGAGAGCCGCATCACGTCGCGGTTCTGCCACACCACGGTCAAGAGCTCTGTGGTCAACTCTGGTCCAAATGCCCAGAGCATTGGCTTCAACGTCCAGATCCCCAAACGAGCCTTCATCACCAACTTCACCATGTGAGCAACCGTCTCAATCAGAATAAAAAGCACAATCTCAAATGTCAATCACAATCACACTGAAATACAATCCTCGACTTAATGGAAAGAGCTGTGGACTATGTTGTGTGCTGTTTTTAGGAATGTGAATGGGATCATGTTTGTGGGCTCAGTGAAGGAGAAGACTGTGGCTAGGAACCTCTACGCTCAGGCTAGAGCCAGAGGGAAGGCCGCGGGCCTCGTCAGGTACCGTACAGCCCACAATGCACCATGGCCATAGTATTTAGTGTAGCTATACTGAAGAATGACATCTTGGACAATACAGGGAAATGGGTTCCCACCCATTTTTTGACCGTTATGAATCCTATGCCATTCATAATAGTCTATGCCGTGTATAACAAACATTGTTGTTGCATAAGACCTTTCTAGTGTCCTGTGACTGACTTTAGAGCTGGTAATCCTACAACACAGGGCTAACTCCCAGGACATGGAGACCTTCAAGACGGAGGTCCACGTGCCTCCCGGCAGTAAGATAGAGTTTGAGTTGCACTACCAGGAAATGATGCAGAGGAAGCTGGGCTTCTATGAACACTCACTATACCTGCAGCCTGGACGCCTGGTGCCCCAGTTCCAGGTGAGAGAGCTTACCTGTGTGTGTGTGTGTGTGTGTGTGTGTGTGTGTGTGTGTGTGTGTGTGTGTGTGTGTGTGTGTGTGTGTGTGTGTGTGTGTGTGTGTGTGTGTGTGTGTGTGTGTGTGTGTGTGTGTGTGTGTGTGTGTGTGTGTGTGCGTGCCTGTGTATGTGTGGTATTTAACGACTGTATTTGATAGGTCAGTGCCTCTGTGTCATCATATTTGGGCCTTCTCCCTGCCTCTCTGCAGGTGGATGTGTATATCTATGAGCCCAACGGCATCGCCTCTGTGGAGACACCGAACACCTTGGGAGAGCATTTCAGCGGCATGGCCAAACTCACCTCCTCGAAGGACAAGGCTCACGTGGTGTTCAAGCCCTCGCTCCAGCAGCAGAGGAAGTGCGAGAACTGCACCACTAGCGCTATCGATGGCATCTTTACCGTCAAATACGACGTCCTGAGAGACAGCAATGCCGGGGAACTACATGTGGGTACACGCACTGACAGAAACACATGTAGTAACACACTCTTTGTGTCACTTTACTTTGTAACAGAAATGTAAAACAGGAAGTATTGGTCACTGTTATTTCAATGTTTCTCCTAGGTTTCTGATGGGCATTTTGTGCATTTCTTCGCCCCGGCCAATCTCTCCCCCCTCCCGAAAAACATTGTGTTCGTCATTGACGTCAGTGGATCTATGTGGGGAGTCAAGATGAAGCAGGTGTGTGACGTAACCATAGAAAAACTCACAGGGGTCAATCTGTGCCCCATCAGTCGTACATCTCTCTTCTCTCACAATCGGCAGAGCCTGCCTGACAAATGCAACACCGCCCTCGTTTGGGTATTCTGTGAAACTGCACTGAAATGACTGTCCAATCTCATTTATGACTTTATCGCTCTCTCTCTCTTGCTCGATAACTCTCTCTCTCAGACTGTGGAGGCTATGCAGACCATATTGGATGACCTGACCATGGATGACTACTTCAGCATTGTTGACTTCAACCACAACGTGCGCTGCTGGAGTGAGGAGCTGGTTCCAGGCAGCACCATACAGGTGGCTGAGGCCAAGAAATACATCCAGAACATCAAACCCAACGGAGGTGAGAGAGAAGGGAGGGATGAAAGAAAGAGAGCGACAGAGAAAGAGAGAGATGTGGAGGATTATAAGGAAGTAGAAGGTTGCATGGATTTAAGTAATGGGGAGAGTCAGAGGAAAGAGGATGAGAGGACAGAGTGGTGGATAACGAAAGGTTGTCTGGATGTGTATCTGATTGGCTCTCACTGCCCTTTGACCCGATCCAGGCACCAATATCAACGAGGCATTGATGAGGGCGGTGCAGATGCTGGTGAAGGCGTCCAATCAGGGCATGATCGACCCACGCTCTGTCTCCATGATCATGCTGGTGTCTGATGGAGACCCCACTGTCGGTGAGACATCACACCGCTCCTGATCTCAAAACTGACATGGACTGACCTTTCATCACCCACCTCATACCACTTCACCCCCCTTCATTTTCCCCCTCACGCCCCATCTAATAACCTCTAGTGGTGTACTGCCCTTCATACTGTTATGCTACTGTCATCCACCATCTCTCCCTCTCTCTGTAGGAGAGATCAAGCTCAGCGCCATCCAGAAGAATGTGAAGAAGGTCATGAGGGAGGAGTTCTCTCTCTTCTCATTGGGCATCGGCTTCGATGTCGACTACGACTTCCTGGAACGCATCGCCATGGAGAATAGGGGCGTAGCCCAGAGGATCTACACCAGCCACGACGCCTCAGATCAGATACGGGTACGACAGACCTCTGTCCCTAAAACTCCCATTCTTCCTTCTCTCCCTAATCCTGCATATAGTTGCATCACTACTCCTCTTCCTTCCCTTCCCTCTGTTCATCCCCCTTTGTATGACTACCTCTCCTCCTATTCTTGTGTAAACACTCTATCTTCACTGCCTCTCTCACCACCATCTCTGACCTCCCTCCTCTGTTCTCCCCTCCAGCGGTTCTACAGCCAGGTCTCGTCTCCCCTCCTGAGGAAGATCACGGTTCAGTTCCCAGAGGACTCTGTCTCTGACGTCACCCAGAACCACTTTGACAAGTACTTCAGTGGCTCGGAGCTGGTGGTGGCTGGGAAGGTGCTGCCCTCTGAGTCCACTACTCTTAACAGCTTCACCACCGCATTCGCTGTGAGTCATACATACACATGCACGCATGCACACTCATACACACAGTGGTGGAAGATGTACCCAAATGTCATACTCGCACTGAGCTAAAGGGTAGAGCTGCCGCTTTCAAGGTGCGGGACTCTAACACGGAAGCTCACAAGAAATCCCGCTATGCCCTGCGACGAACCATCAAATAGGCAAAGCGTCAATATAGGACTAAGATTGAATCGTACTACACCGGCTCCGACGGATGTGGCAGGGCTTGCAAACTATTACAGACTACAAAGGGAAGCACAGCCGCGAGCTGCCCAGTGACACGAGCCTACCAGACGAGCTAAATCACTTCTATGTTCACTTCGAGGCAAGCAACACTGAGGCATGCATGAGAGCATCAGCTGTTCCGGACGACTGTGTGATCACGCTCTCCGTAGCCAACGTGAATAAGAGCTTTAAACAGGTCAACATACACAAGGCTGCGGGGCCAGACGGATTACCAGGGCATGTGCTGACCAACTGGCAGGTGTCTTCAATTACATTTTCAACATGTCCCTGATTGAGTCTGTAATACCAACATGCTTCAAGCAGACCACCATAGTCCCTGTGCCCAAGAACACAAAGGCAACCAGCCTAAATGACTACAGACCCGTAGCATTCACGTCCGTAGCCATGAAGTGCTTTGAAAGGCTGGTAATGGCTCACATCAACACCATTCTCCCAGAAACCCTAGACCCACTCCAATTTGCATACCGCCCAAACAGATCCATAGATTGCACTCCACACTGCCCTTTCCCACCTGGACAAAAGGAACACCTATGTGAGAATGCTGTTCATTGACTACAGCTCAGCGTTCAACACCATAGTACCCTCAAAGCTCATCACCAAGCTATGGATCCTGGGACTAAACACCTCCCTATGCAATTGGATCCTGGACTTCCTGACAGGCCGCCCCCAGGTGGTGAGGGTAGGTAGCAACACATCTGCCACGCTGATCCTCAACACTGGAGCTCCCCAGGGGTGCGTACTCAGTCCCCTCCTGTACTCCCTATTCACCCACGATTGCATGGACAGGCACAACTCCAACACCATCATTAAGTTTTCTGACGACACAACAGTGGTAGGCCTGATCACCGACAACGACGAGACAGCCTGTAGGGAGGAGGTCAGAGACCTGGCCAGGTGGTGCCAGAATAACAACCCCTCAATGTCACCAAAACAAAGGAGATGATTGTGGACTACAGGAAAAGGAGCACCAAGCACGTCCCCATTCTCATCGACGGGACTGTAGTGGAGCAGGTTGAGAGCTTCAAATTCCTTGGTTTCCACATCAACAACAAACTAGAATGGTCCAAACACACCAAGACAGTCGTGAAGAGGGCATGGGTTCTGAGATCTTCAAAAGGTTCTACAGCTGCAACATCGAGCGCATCCTGACCGGTTGCATCACTGCCTGGTACGGCAATTGCTCGGCCTCCGACTGCAAGGCACTTCAGAGGGTAGTGCGTACGGCCCAATACATTACTGGGGCAAAGCTGCCTGCCATCCAGGATCTCGACACCAGGCGGTGTCAGAGGAAGACCCGAAAAATTGTCAAAGACCCCAGCCACCCCAGTCATAGACTGTTCTCTACTACCGCCTGGCAAGTGGTACCGGAGTGCCAAGTCTAGGACAAAAAGGCTTCTCAACAGTTTTTACCCCCAAGCCATAAGACTCCTGAACAGGTAACCAAATGGTTACCCGGACTATTTGCATTGTGTGCCACCACCCGATAACCCCTCTTTTTACGCTTCTGCTACTCTCTGTTCATCATATATGCATAGTCACTTTAACGATACCTACATGTACATACTACCTCAATAAGCCTGACTGACAGGTGTCTGTATATAGCCTTGCCACTCTTTTTTCAAATGTATTTTTACTGTTGTTTTATTTATTTACTTTCCTACACACACACACACACACACACACACACACACACACACACACACACACACACACACACACACACACACACACACACACACACACACACACACACACACACACACACACACACACACACACACACACACACACACACACACACACACACACACACACACACACACACACACACACACACACACACACATACCTTAGCCTGTAAGTAAGCATTTCACTTGAAGGTCTACACCTGTTTTATGGGTGGGATGGCAGGGTAGCCTAGTGGTTATAGCGTTGGACTAGTAACCGGTTGGTTGCAAGTTCAAACCCCTGAGCTGACAAGGTACAAATCTGTCGCTCTGCACCTGAACAGGCAGTTAACCCACTGTTCCTAGGCCGTCATTGAAAATAAGAATTTTTTCTTAACTGACTTGCCTAGTTAAATAAAGGTAAAAAATAAAGAAATATGGAGCACGTGACAAACTTTGATTTAATAGAAAATGACTCGAGGTAAAGTGAGTCACCCAGTAAAATACTACTGGAGTAAAAGTATTTGGTTTTAAATATACTTAAGTATCAAAAGTAAAAGGAAATGTATAAATC
>NC_068453.1:16029757-16052257 GCF_023373465.1 Oncorhynchus keta
GGACAGCTGTGCCATATAGATTTGCAAAATAGTTGGGAAGAGATTTTCGATGTATTGATTCCATGGCACATGGTTTATGAACTGGTACAGAAAACAACGCTGGATTCAAAACTTTGAGTTTTTCAATTTAAATAGAATGTTATACATATGGGGGATACAACTATCCCAGTAGTGCAGATTTTGCTGCAAAGAGACAGAATCATTAGATATTTTGTTTTGGTACTGTCCATATGTAACTATTTTTGTTTCTTTTTGACCATTTTAATTGAAAACAGTAAGTTACTTAATTGTTCCCAGAAATCATTTCAAATTGAGATAAAAACAGCTGCATTGGGCCATCATTATCGCCTACCTCCCTACCTGGCAATTTTGCAGTGGGTAATACTCTCATGTCCATTGTGTCACCATAGTAACGGTTGTCTGTCTGTGTGTTTTCTGTGTGACAGTGGAGAACGACCCTCACTTCATCGTCCACCTCCCTAAAAACAACATGGACGTCTGCTTCAACATCGACTCAGAGCCTGGACACATTCTCAATCTGGTGTCAGACCCCGGTGCAGGTATGTGTGTGTGTGGTTGCAAAAATGTGTGTGCCTGTGCTTGTGTCCTCTTAACTCTATCCTCCACCCTCGTTGTCCTCTAGGTGTGGTGGTGAATGGCCAGCTGGTTGGCTCTAAGAGGGTGGAGGAGAAGGAGAAGGTGAACACGTACTTTGGCACCATATCAGTGTTCTACCAGCCTGACGGCATCAGGGTGTCAGTCACCACCGACCGTATCGACCTGACTGTCGGCAGGAACAACCACTCCTTCACCTGGGGAGCCACGGCCGACATCACCCAGGACAAGTAGGAACATGCACGCCCACACACACAGACACACACAAACCTCTGGTCAGGCACCATCAGCCTGTTTTACTATGGTAAGGTAAAAAACTACATTTCAAAAGTACACGGTTTCCTGTTTGAACCACATGCTATGATCCCTGTGTGTTTCAGGGTGAAGGTTTCCATAGTGAAGGACGCCAAGGTGATGGTGACGGTGGATGACAAGATCACTGTGATGGTGCTGCTACATCGTGTGTGGAAGAAACACCCAACCCACGTGGACTTCCTGGGCCTCTATATCCCCAACAACAACCAGTACTCCTCTCAAGCCCACGGCCTTATAGGTAGGTCACCAAGAATACAATAATGCTATAAGCTAATTACATGAGTTGACATATATTGACAGGATACCCTACATCACCCTTATAGTGAATCCTGCAACAGTATCCCTATATTCAATTACAGCCTACTTCACTAGGTTTCACTAACCTGTGTATGTGTGTGTGTGTAGGTCAGTTTGGCCAGGAGCCAGAGGTGAGGGTGTTTAACCTGCACCAGGGAGCTGACCCTCTGAAGAAGGAGGCCACCATGGAGGTGAAGGGCAACAAGCTGGTCGTCACCAGGTAAGAACACACGCACACACCACTATAGGAATAACATCAGCATGTCACACATACTCAAGTCAGTAAACTTCATCTCTGTTGAGGCAATCCTTCCACCATATCACAGTGGGACATAGTGCATGGGAGTGCTAACAGTGAGGCTTGTAGACGAGGTTGTAACTATTCCACGTGTGTGACAGGGGCTGGCAGAAGGACTACAGGCGGGATCAGAAACGTGGATCTGACGTCTTCTGCTGGTTCATCCACAACAGTGGCAAAGGCTTCATCGACGGCCATTACACCAACTACATCGTCCCGCGACTCGACAGCTTCCTGCCGCTCCCGCTCTGAGCGACCAATCGCAAGGCACACGGGGGTACCATGTAACCCAGGCAGCAAGAGACAGGGCATAGTTATAATGGATATCCTAGTCCACAGGTACAGGAGACACACACATATGCAGCCAATCGGACTAGACACATATCTGTTATGACCTGTCTTCATATCACAGCTCTGTTTGACAACTCTCTCTCTTTACATCAGGTTATAAAAAAGCAGTATCAGTATGTATAGCTGTGTGAATGTTTCTTTATTTTCATGAAGACTACACTGCCGGCTTTGAACTTTATGTACACACACACACACACACACACACTTCTTAACCAGAACATTCCAATGACTGTTGTATTTCTCAGACCTCATCTTACATGGCAAAATACAAATGTTTTTCAATCAATACAAAGGTCAATTGTGTTGTACTTCATTCAATAAGTAATATTACAACATTAAAATGTATTTGTAGAGAACCATTTAATAACAATACAAAATAAAAATACAACCCCTCCCCTTATCATTACTCGGCTAACTCAGGAAGTGATACCTCCATAGAAAATGCATTCTGGGATATTTACAGAGGGTAACTCTGACACAGTAGAGTCTCTCATCTGATGGGCCTCTCAGTGGAAGGGTAGGGGCTCTTGGGTTACGCTGTCATGTAACGGAAGTCATGATAGATCAGGCCATTTTAGAGAAATCCTCGTAGGCGATCCCGTCCACCCTCCTCCCTTTCATCCGACCCTGAGGAAGAAAAACACACCCTTGTATGAGAAAATAAGAACCATTCATATCATCCCAAAGCAGTTGCCACACCAAAAGTCTATTCCAACACCAAACGTTAGAAACTGATGCATGACGAGAGCCATTTTGTGCCTGGTCCTTACCGAGTCAAGTGTGAGGGTGGCACTGAACTTTCTCTCGTCTATGGAGTCCAGTAGGGCCTCTGTGTCTCTGTACACACCATTCAGAACCAGGACCCGTTTACCTGTGGGACAGATGAGTTAGACTTGATTATTCGATTTGGTAAAATAACAGGCCAGATTACAGATATCAAGTCAAATGTACAGTTTGAAAATTATCAATTTCCTGTGGACATGTGTGTGTAACCATGGCGAGAACTAGGTTACCTGGTGCAGGGATGACCGTCTCCAGGTGACTCTGGTCTAGTTTCAGTTTGTCCCCTGAGTCAATCATCTTCACTACGGCCGTGTATTTATCCTGCACCTCCTACAACACACAACAACTGTTAGCCTAAATACATACAGTTGAAGTCAGAAGATTACATACACTTAGGTTGGAGTCATTCAAATTTGTTTTTCAACCAGTTTTGGCAAGTCAGTTAGAACATCTACTTTGTGCATGACACAAGTAATTTTCCCAACAATTGTTTACAGACATGTTATTTCACTGTATCACAATTCCAGCGGGTCAGAAGTCTACATACACTAAGTTGACTGTGCCTTTAAAAAGCTTGGAAAATTCCAGAAAATGGTGGCACGGCTTTAAAAGCTTCTTCTTTTTTTTGTACCTGTGAATGTATTTCAAGGCCTACCTTCAAACTCAGAGCCTCTTTGCTTGACATCATGGGAAAATCAAAAGAAATCAGCAAAGACCTCAGATTTTTTTTTGTAGGCCTCCACAAGTCTGATTCATCCTTGGGAGGAATTTCCAAATGCCTGAAGGTACCACGTTCATCTGTACAAACAATAGCACGCAAGTATAAACACCATGGGACCACGCAGCCGTCATACCCCTCAGGAAGGAGACGCATTCTGTCTCCTAGACATGAACGTACTTTGGTGCGAAAAGTGCAAATCAATCCCAGAACAACAGCAAAGGACCTTGTGAAGATGCTGGAGGAAACCGGTACAAAAGTATCTATATCCACAGTAAAATGAGTCCTATATCGCATAACCTGAAAGGCCGCTCAGCAAGGAAGAAGCCACTACTCTAAAACCGCCATAAAAAAGCCTGACTACGGTTTGCAACCGCACATGCGGACAAAGATGGTACTTCTTGGAGAAATGTCCTCTGGTCTGATGAAACAAAAATAGAACTGTTTGGCCATAATGACCATCATTATGTTTGGAGGAAAAAGGGGGAGACTTGCAAGCCGTAAAACACCATCCCAACCATGAAGCATGGTGGTGGCAGCATCATGTTGTGGGGGTGCTTTGCTGCAGGAGGTACTGGTGCACTGGCATCATGAGGAAAGAAAATTATGTGGATATATTTAAGCAGCATCTCAAGACATCAGTCAGGAAGTTAAAGCTTGGACGCAAAACGGTCTTCCAAATGGACTATGACCCCAAGCATACTTCCAAAGTTGTGGCAAAATGGCTTAAGGACAACAATGTCAAGGTATTGGAGTGGTCATCACAAAGCCCTGACCTCAATCCCATAGAGAATTTGTGAGCAGAACTGAAAAAGCATGTGCGAGCAAGGAGGTCTACAAACCTGACTCAGTTACACCAGGTCTTTCAGGAGGAATGGGTCATAATTCACCCAAGCTTGAGGAAGGCTACGCGAAACGTTTGACCCAAGTTAAACAATTTAAAGGCAATGCTACCAAAACTAATTGAGTGTATGTAAACTTCTGACCCACTGGGAATGTGATGAAAGAAATAAAAGCTGAAATAAATCATTCTCTCTACTATTATTCTGACATCTCACATTCTTAACTGACATTCTTAACTGATCCTAACTGACCTAAGAGGTTTTTTACTAGGATTAAATGTCAGGAATTGTGAAAAACTGAGTTTAAATGTATTTGGCTAAGGTGTATGGAAACCTCCGACTTCAACTGTATGATATTATTCTATTGACTATAAACCTCTTATAAGATACTTAGAACACAAAACTGGCCCAATCACCAACCACTATGTGAAACTAATGTGTTACCTTGACGACTCCTTTCTTCTTGTGGTATTTCTCCCCCAGTCTCTTGGTAACAACTTTGATTACGATGCCGGGGTGCAGCCAGTGGTCCGCTCTCACAGACCTCTTTTTCTGCTCCTCCATCTGAACACAACACAGCTCACAAAGGGTTACATGCGCACGTGTTTAACACAGAGTTAACTTGACACTGCATCAAGTCAGAGCTGAGAGGGAGAACTGGAAACACTACCGTACCTCCATGATCTCATCCAGGGCCGACTTCTTCTTCTTCTCTTTGGCTTCTGAGGTGGAGGGCGCATCTTTCCTTTTCCCTGATCCTGCTGCCTTAAGGGCACTGGGACCCAGGGCCACACTAAGGGGAAGAGGTAGACACAGTGTTAATCAGAGTGAAATCCCCACAGTCAATTACTTTTGCTGTTTTGCATTGCTATTGATGACGGTGAGTCATTCTTACTGAGATCCAGGTGACTGTACCTGGCTTTAGATGGGCCATCCGCAGAGGAACAGGAGCCCTTGGCCAGATTGAAGGTAACTGAAATATAATCAAAAATATAACCAGTGAGAGAAGAGCGGACATAACGGTGTAATCAGCATAATTCCTGACCAAATGCATCATGAGCATCACATCATATAAAAAATACAAATAAAATACTTTTCTCTTCTTCACTTTCTCGCTTCAACTCAGTGAAAACTGGTGCTTCCTGAAAAAAAAAGAGGGACAGATTGTTATGATTCCATGACATGTCATAGGTAAACAGTATCTTTGCTGAACAGCAGGGATGTGAATTCTGTCGGAGATTACATCTCTGAGCTGTGTGTGCGTGAGAATGATATGGTGTGTGTAGGCGCCTGAGCTGAGCCAGAGGGCAGACTGAGCATCTACCACTATCTGATTAGGAGAGGAATTTATGCTTTTTGTCCCCTCACTTTTGAAATCTCATTCACCTACTTATTCATTTGTCATTTTTCTGCTAGTAAAATGTCAATATTTATCTTTAGAAATTAGCTGAAATAGCAAATGAATATAACACAGCTTTGGATTTCACCCCTGTCTCAAAATGGAATGGTTGTGAACATTTGGAACATTACACAGGTGAGCTGGTCTTCTCCCGCTCCGACCACAGGCCTACATTGCAGCTTGCAAAATGTTTATGAAATTACAACTTTAACCTGTTCATGTAAAAATGACAAAAAGCACTGATTGTTTAAAGCAAAACCGCCAAAACTATTTCTTAAGGTGAACCTGGCAATCGAAAAGCCCCAATCAGAAAGATGAGAGTTGTGTCCACTCCGGTAGCCTATACAACTCCAGTAAAACAACAAGTAAAACTATTTCCAACAGTGGTAACAATGACTCAACAAATTATATTGGTTGTCACCCAACTAATAAAGCCTAAGATTCAGAATTGCGAAAGCCATTTTACAAGCATTTGAATGCTGATTGTGCCGCACAGATATACGAATATTAGATCAGAGATAGGCTCTCGTTGGTGAGAGCTGCTCTGTGCACAGTTGTTTTTTTTAAACTAGGCAAGTCAGTTAAGAACACATTCTTATTTACAATGACGGCCTAGGAACAGTGTGTTAACTGCCTTGTTCAGGGGCAGAACGACAGATGTCAGACCTTGTCAGCTTGAGGATTCAATCTAGCAACCTTTGGGTTACTGGCCCAACGCTCTAACCACTAGGCTACCTGCCACCCTGTTATCTGACTTGGAGATCAATTACTGTCATATGAATTGACATGCTTAGTTAGATGGGCTACTGGAGGAAAGAACACATACATTCAGTCACAAAAGATTAGAGGTCTTTTTGAAAAAACATCAGTGAACTGGGGGTTTGTATAATTTTAAAATGGATTTTATGATGCACTGCATCTTAAACATTTGTACCGGGTGCCGATGCGTATCAGTGAATCATTACATCCTTGGTAAACAGAACCCTTGGCCAGTCCCTGTTCAGCAGACACCTGAGTGTAATATGACCTCCTAGTCAGAGGAGGGCAGTAGTGGTACTCTCTCACCTCTGGCTCCCTGCCTCCTTGGCCCCGGCGGACCTGCTCCTCTATGAACTTGGCACTGCGCTCCTGGTCATCAAGGTCCTGCTTCTTCTTCTTCTCCAGCTCCTCCTGCCTCCGGATGGTCTCTGGGTCGCGGTCGATGTACTGGATGTACCAGCCTTTGGGTGTCTCGTCCACCTTACAGAAACCTGGGAGAAGTCATCAGACACAGCAATGTCAGGGATCAGACAGACACAGACAAACACACATAACTTCTGTTCTAAGGGGTATGAGCGTGACAGTACCCTCTTTCCCCAGCCACTTGGTGAATTCAGTGAGAGTCTCCCACTGGGTGGAGTTCATATGGACATGCTCTCGGTCATTGATGTACTCGTTATAGACAATATTGTTTTGCACTCGCTTGGTTCCTGGAGAGAAAGAGAGAGAAAGAGAGAGAGATTCAGTCAGGTTGAGGTTTGTCTTACAGTCTCTTCATAAGTAGCTAGTGTAATATTGCATGCACTTATAATATATAGTTTCAGAAGAAATCAAATATTACCAAAGCGTCTTCTGATCAGCTCAATAAAGTCATTCTTGAACTCCCTTGGCGAGAGGAAGAGTGGAGAGAGGAGAAAGCAAATAAGTCCACTGGTGGAACACCTCCCCTGACTCATCATCACACCATTATTGACATGTCATTTTAACATTTTTTTTCTGGAGACAGTGTTATAGAACACGACATACCAACAGCCAGACCTAAGTAAATGCAAATGGACTCACTGTGAGAAGTTGTCCATGATCTTGTTGGGGTCCTCCGAGGCCAGCAGCAGCTGTCTCTGGTGGGACTCGGACATGCAGTGGCATTTGAAGCCATTCTATGGGCAGAAAGGGAAAGCTAGTTCAACCTAAACTGGCTCTTGTCCCGGGCGTTACCGTTAGTGTGTAGAACCTAACTTCTGACATCCCTGATCGAGATCTAATATTACTTTCCTGAGGACAATACAGTCTATCTAGCTCGCTAACTTACATGGTTAATTTACATTCTGTCCCAACGAGTTGGTCGTTTAGGAACGCTTGCAACATTTGGCTTGCACCTACTAGCAAATATTCCAAACGTTACGCTACATGACGTTAGATAGCTAACTTAGCTAGCCATCTTTCTTACCTCGTCTCGACATTGTTTCTGGCACATTTGACAATACCATCGCAATTTTTGAAGACCTTTTGCTTTGATCCTATTCCCGATCGCCTTTGGACTTAGAAAACCCTCTTTCCCCATGTCAAATAATAATCTTCTACATATAAATTATTTAAATTCGAAATAAGCCTCGAACACGTTCAAACGTTGTTATGCTCTTCTCCTTCCTCTTAAAAATCTGCCGCTTCCGTGGGTATTTCGTCATCATTTTACGTGTACTTTGAAGTAACGCGATGTTTGTTTTTCCGTCCACATCCTGCCATTTACTTGCGCTTGCGCAGTCCTGCGAGTCTGACCTTCATCGAAGTAATTATGTTCGCCAGGACCAGCGCGTTGGTGTTCCTCCCACAATGGTAACGTTTTATTAGCAAAATTACGTATATTTCAAAACATGATTTTGAGCATTGTGCTGTCGTACACATATATGACAAATATGTACGCCGTATGCGTTGACGAGCCATGTGAAACATTGCAAGGGCGCGCTAACCCGCAGGCCGCAGATGGTGTGTGGTGCAGAGTGAATGGTCAGGTTCAGCCGGTGGCTAAACTGACATTAGCTTGCTAACCATGTCATTGAAGTGTGTGACAACGAACTAACGTTGATTAAATGGTCCTTTTAGTAATTCGTACGATGCCAGATGTTTTCAGAACAGCGTTCAGTTCTTGTCAAATTCACTGTCCCTCCCACTAACTAAGTTAGCATGCATTCTCTGGATAAACCTAACATGCTAACTATTATCTGGTGACATGAACTCTAGTTTAACGTTAACTAACTGATTGCTAGTATAGTTGTACAAACAACATTCATTCGCTTATAGGTAGCTAGTTATTTGTATTGGTTTAATCAACTTCCAATGATAATGTTCTAAATTACCTAGCTAATTCTGTTTGTTTTATAGTGGGCAGGTCAGGAACATGGCTACCTTGAAAGACAGTAAGTGTTTACCTTGCCATGTCTTTAACTACTCTGTGTTACATAACATTCACCCTTGAGCTTCCTCTTTTTAAGTCTTATGCACAAGTGAAACTTTTGAATCATGATGATATTGTAGTTGTACGTCTCAATGTTATTGAACCTCAAATGTTTAGTCAGTCCGTGGCATCCATCTTTCCCATTCTAGTCACCATCCGTTTGAAGTCCATCAAGAACATCCAAAAGATCACCAAGTCCATGAAGATGGTGGCCGCTGCTAAGTATGCCCGCGCTGAGAGGCAGCTGAAGCCCGCCCGCGTCTATGGAAATGGTGCTGTGGGTATGTCATTGCTAACTCTGCATGTTCTCTCTTTCATATATATATATATATCTCACACACTAAAGTCTAAGGGAATGGATGGTTTCTATGTGAAGTTCATCACTGTCTGTTATTATGGTCCTATATTAGGACCATAGTGAGAAGGCAGGGGTAGGCCAGGGCCTTTATTCATAGTCTCAGAGTAGGAGTGCTGATCTAGGATCAGTTTAGCCTTTTCTATCATAATGAATAAGATTACATGGACAGAGGGGACCTGATCCTAAATTAGCCCTGGTACTGAGGCGCTTCTTGAATACCATCCCTGTACTGTCACGGTTGTTTCACACACATTTATTGGAAATGTTTTTCTGGTGTTTGCCAATGGCATTCAACAAACCTGCTGATGGTCCCTCTTCTCTTGCCTGTGTGTCCTCCAGCCCTGTATGAGAAGGCTGAGATTAAGGCCCCGGAGGGAGTGGCCAACAAGCACCTCCTGATCGGTGTGTCGTCTGACCGTGGTCTCTGTGGCGCCGTCCATTCCAATGTGGCCAAGGCCATCAAGGCCAAGATTGCTACCCTCACCGGCGAGGGCAAGGAGGTGATGGTAGTCAATGTGGGGGACAAGCTGAGGAACATCCTGCAGAGGTACAGAATGATAATCAAGAAATACATCCACTTTACTGTATGATGCCCACAGTAACAGGTCCAGTCTAGTGGTTTCCTTTGGAATTTAGTTTATTACCATGACAAGTGTTTCCTCCCTCCCTCCTCGCAACCAGGACACATAGCAATTACCTGCTGCTCAGCTGCAAAGAGGTGGGCCGCAAGCCCCCCACCTTTACCGACGCTTCCATCGTCGCCACAGAGCTGCTCAACATGGGCTACGAGTTTGACCAGGGTGCTGTCATCTACAACAGATTCAGGTATGGATGGACTCCTTCCACATCCACATTTCAGTGTCTTGTCTCCTCCAAATGGTTTCTTAATTGAGCCACTATAAGGAGATAACTGTTTGAATGGGAAGATTCACGTCAAGTCTAGTCCCATCCTTATCCTTCAAACTACATAGCCAATTATCAGAACAAGTCTTGAATGGATGTTCTTTTCCCCCCTCATTCAGGTCTGTGATCTCCTACAAGACTGACGAGAAGCCCATCTTCTCCATTGATACTGTTGCTAATTCAGGTACAACACCATTGGTTTGAAGGTCGCTTTAATTCTTTAATCTAAGTTGGGGGGGTGTTGCTAAGCTGACAAATGGAATTGTTTTAAGGTGGTCATACTATGGATCATTTTCCTATTTGATTTACAATTTTAAGACCCCTTTGTTTCAAAAGAATATATACAAATAATATAGATTTTGGCCTTGACTATTAAAGCCCATAGAAATGCATTGAATAACACATTCATACATGGCAAAAAGGACAGTCCAAAAATAAATCATAGGCGACAATGTTTTGAAGTATCTGTAGTAGGAAATATAAACAAAAACAATTGTAGTTTTTTTTTTTGGGGGGGGCACAACTACCTCTTATACTTCCATTTGTCTTTTAAAACTAGTACCGGTTACCTTCAGATGAATCCCATGACACTTGTGGGGGTCATAGAGCACAACGGAGAACACCATCGGGTTCGTGAGAATCTCCTTTCAGCAGTGGGGGTCCTATTAGTTTGTTGCCCAATCGATTCAGACGCTACCAAACAGAAGTTGGCACATCGACAGGACTGACTCCATGTGAGTCTCCTGACATTTGTTGGGGGGGAGTTGAGGAAAAGGAAGACTATTGTGTTTGTGAGAGTCCCCTTTCCAGAGTGATCATAATCGTTTTGTAGGCCAAACCGTTTGGTCGCTACAGACGTTTTCGCAAGAATAACAATTTTCGGGATGTCTCATGTTCTGCCACCTTTCACTGCAAATGTGAAAGTGCTACATCGGTGGATTGAGTCGCATCCAATGCAACAAGAAAAACATATCTCCAACTTAAACTGACGGATTTTGATGGGGATGTTTTTGGTAAATTAGGTTGACGCACCGGTGCATCAATCGATTAGGGGGATAAAAATCGACCGACTACTTTAACCTGTTGCGACGAGCAATCCCATATCCGGGATCCTATTTATAGCCTCAAGCTCATTACCATAACGCAACGTTAACTATTCATGAAAATCGCAAATGAAATAAATATATTTGCTCTCAAGCTTAGCCTTTTGTTAACAACACTGTCATCTCAGATTTTCAAAATATGCTTTTGAACCATAGCTAAACAAGCATTTGTGTAAGAGTATTGCTAGCTAGCATGCATTAAGCCTTGCATTCAGCATGCAACATTTTCACAAAAACAAGAAAAGCATTCAAATAAAATCATTTACCTTTGAAGAACTTCAGATGTTTTCAATGAGGAGACTCTCAGATAGCAAATGTTCAGTTTTTCCAAAAATATTATTTGTGTAGGACAAATCGCTCCATTTTGTTCATCACGTTTTGGTAAGAAAAAACCCGAAAATTAAGTCATTACAACGCAAACTTTTTTCCAAATTGACTCCATAATATCGACAGAAACATGGCAAACGTTGTTTAGAATCAATCCTCAAGGTGTTTTTCACATATCTATCGATGATAAATCATTCGTGGCAGTTGACTTTCTGAAATTTCATCTTGGTTTCGCCTGTAGCATTAGTTCTGTGGCACTCACAGATAATATCTTTGCAGTTTTGGAAACGTCCGTTTTTTTCTTTCCAAAGCTGTCAATTACATGCATAGTCGAGCATCTTTTTGTGACAAAATATCTTGCTTAAAACGGGAATGTTTTTTATCCAAAAATTAAAAGAGCGCCCCCTATCTCGAAGAAGTTAACATGTATGCCCCACAAAATGGCCGACTGATATCATACGTCTTCTTTTTCCACTTCTGTAACAGAGAACATGGGCATCTATGATGACATTGATGCTGACGTGCTGAGGAACTACCAGGAGTTTGCCCTGGTCAACATCCTCTACTTTGGTCTGAAGGAGTCCACAACCAGCGAGCAGAGTGCCAGGATGACTGCTATGGACAGCGCCAGCAAGAACGCCTGTGAGCATCTTCCTCCTCCCCAGCCTCTATAACAACTGTCTTATTGCTCATTTTCCTCACTTGTCTTTTAAATCAAATCAAATGTATTTATATAGCCCTTCTTACATCAGCTGATATCTCAAAGTGCTGTACAGAAACCCAGCCTAAAACCCCAAACAGCAAACAATGCAGGTGAAGAAGCACGGTGGCTAGGAAAAACTCTACAAAGGCCAAAACCCAGGAAGAAATCGAGAGAGGAACCAGGCTATGAGGGGTGGCCAGTCCTCTTCTGGCTGTGCCGGGTGGAGATTATAACAGAACATGGCCAAGCTGTTCAAATATTCATAAAGGATCAGCATGGTCAAATAATAATAATTACAGTAGTTGTCGGGGGTGCAACAAGTCAGCACCTCAGGAGTAAATGTCAGTTGGCTTTTCATAGCCGATCATTGGCTTTTCATAGCCGATCATTAAGAGTATCTCTTCCGCTCCTGCTGTCTCTAGAGAGTTGAAAACAGCAGGTCTGGGACAGGTAGCACGCCCGGTGAACAGGTCAGGGTTCCATAGCCGCAGGCAGAACAGTTGAAACTGGAGCAGCAGCAGGCCAGGTGGACTGGGGACAGCAAGGAGTCATCATGCCAGGTTGTCCTGAGGCATGGTCCTAGGGCTCAGGTCCTCTGAGAGAATTAGAGAGAGCATACTTAAATTCACACAGGACACTGGATAAGACAGGAGAAGTACTCCAGATATAACAAACTGACCTTAGCCCCCTGACACATAAACTACTGCAGCATAAATACTGGAGGCTGAGACAGAGGGGTCAGGAGACACTGTGGCCCCATCCGATGATACCCCCAGACAGGGCCAAACAGGAAGGATATAACCCCACCCACTTTTCCAAAGCACAGCCCCCACACCACTAGAGGGATATCTTCAACCACCAACTTACCATCCTGAGACAAGGCCGAGTATAGCCCACAAAGATCTCCGCCACGGCACAACCCAAGGGGGGACAGATCAAGTCGTAGTCTTCCTGTCTGCCTCATAGCACACTAAGTAGCTGTAGTCCTTTGTGATCATCTTCCTCAGTCTCCCTCTACTACTTGATTGACCTAGTGTAATACTTCTAGGGTTGCCATTGTTATTACAATATCAGCCGATCTGGTTGCCAGGTCTGTGTGCCTGCACTTTGATGGCTTTGTTCTCTGATACATATCAACTCTGGCTCTGTTCTCTCCCCTCCAGCTGAAATGATTGATAAGCTGACCCTCACCTTCAACCGTACCAGGCAGGCTGTCATCACCAAGGAGCTCATTGAGATCATCTCTGGAGCTGCTGCCCTGTGAGTACTGTTCACGATGTCAGCTTCTTTCTGCCCATCTCGCTCTTTCTCTGTTTCACTCTTTGTCCCTCTCTGTTTCACTCTCTCCCTTGGTGTTTGATCTGTCCCTCAGTAATGTTTTTTCCCCACACACAAAACAACCCCACTCATTCTTAACCTTGATTAGCTACCTATGTCTTTGAAAATATCCCCAATTTGACTCCTTGCATGAGCCCACCCATTCTTTGTCATTAAACATTGAGTTATTTTTAAGTTTGTACCCTAACCATTATTTTGTCACCCTTATTACTCCACTCCAACCCCTCATGTTGGTATCAGGACCTAAATCATGTGATCGTAGGTAAAAGTCTCTAGGATACACTCACTGGACACAGAAAGGAAGAAAAATGTGCTTTTTGGAAAACCATCCCACTGTAGTCTAAGATAGAATAGTTCCCTCTAGGGCCTAGTGTGTTCGATCATGTATCCTGTGTTTTGTTAAAAGCCGATTAGAAAGCCTGTTATTCCCTCACATTTACTGTGATATTTTGGTTGGGTATTTTGATTTCATCCCGTTTATCTGAATGCGTGTTCTTTGTGGTTTCAGATAAATGGACGAGGTCCTCCTGCCATCCATCGCCAGTGGTTCTGGAATCCATGCTTCTGAAATACGTCAAACGGCTGTCGTCGAGAGTTTCTGAACATTTGTGCTTCTATTTGTAAAATATATGGGGGAAAAAATTTACCTCTTACAGAGAAACATGTTCCCTTCAGATGTCCTCCTAGTTCCACTCACAATAAATCCTACTTGTGACCATGAAAAAGACGAGAGTTGAGATGTTTGAACATAAACCTAGGCGACAATTTTACATTGCTGTTTTGTTTTCCTTCTGCCTGAACAATGGAAATGCACTTCCAAATATAGGCTATAGTCTATGGCAGGTATTCCCCAACTGGGGTACGCCAAATAAAAAATACATTTCAAATAAACGTTTATTTTTATTTTTTTAAATTCCCCCTAATTCCAAACAGTCCATTTATACATTTGGGAGATTTGTTTTCTTCTCTCGCCTGAGTAGCCTCGTTTCACTGCCAAAATTTAAATTAAACCATCTAGTCTTCAGTGAAATAACACAATGTCAAACAATTAACATCCAATTACATTAACGTTACACTCGCAGGAATGTGTTGCCAAACGTAGCTGCTGCTCTTTCCATTTGCTCGAAAATGGATAAATAAAGTAAGGTCCGCGTCCATAAGAGACACATACCAGCTCTATTGGTTGTACTGCCACTACTAGCAGTACTACACCTGCACCTGTCGACGCAAGTTGTTCTGCTTCCACGAGCACATCCAATGCTAGCATCAGTAATTCTACATTTGTTGTTAGCCCAGATAGCATGGACACTGACAGTTGTGAATCTGATGCAGCTGAAGAGCTACTGCCCCCTTACCCGGGAAAGCACCGAACAGACGGATGTGGTAACATCGAAGAGGCGCAAATATAACTACATTGATTTGTGGTTCACTAATATTGGGAGTAGTGCCTTTCCTCAACCACAGTGTGTTATATGTGCAAAAGTACTATCTCACAACTCGATGAAACCTTCACCCTTGCGCAGACATTTTGGAACAAAACATGCCAATTTGAAAAATAAACCATGGGATTTTTTCGGGTGAGATTTTAGACGCGTATAAAAGCAACATATACCATTAATAAGAAGGGGCTAGAAGCGTCTATGGTGAGCTACCCGGTGGCTGGGACAGGTAAACCCCATACTATTCTGCTGCCGCGGATATAGCTGGGGGGAAAGGCCCAAAACACTATACAGACAATACCGTCATCAAACGACACTGTTTCACGATGCATCAGCGACATGGCAGGGGATGTTTTGAAACGATGAATGCTTTGCATACAAGCCAGTGAATTCTATGTATTACAGCTGGATGAGTCAACAGACATGGCGGGCCTGGCACAGCTCCTGGTATATGTCTGTTACGTTTATGGGGGGGGGGGGGTCAATTAAGGAATACATCCTATTCTGCAAACCACTGGAAATCAGGACAACATGAGAGGATATTTTTAAAGTACTGGACAGCTTTGTGACATCAAAATGGAATTTCGCGGTCAAGATATGTTGGTATCTGTACAAATGGCACAAAAGCCATGACGGAGACATAGTGGAGTGGTAACGCGCGTGCAAGCAGTTGCTCCCGACGTCACTTCGGTACACTGCAGCATCCACTGAGAGACTCTTGCTGCCAATTGGGTGCGCAATTACGCAGGTACTTTCCCGAAACGGATGACACAAACAACTGGATTCGTTTATCCCTTTCATGCCCTGCCTCCAGTCCACTTACCGATATCTGAACAAGAGTGCCTCATTAAAATTGCAACAAGCGGTTCTGTGACAATATAATTTAATCAGAAACCACTGCCAAATTTCTGGATTGGGTTGCGCTCAGAGTATCCTGCCTTGGCAAATCTCGCTGTCAAGACACTGATGCCCTGTGCAACCACATACCTATATGAGAGTGTATTCTCAGCCCTCATTAGCATGAAAACTAAATACAGGCACAGACAGTGTGTGGAAAAAGACTGAGACTCTCCAATACAACCCAACTTTGCAGAGTTATGTGCATCGTTTCAAGCACACCCTTCTCATTAACCCGTGGTGAGTTATTCACAATTTTTGGCGAATAAAGAGCCAAATTATTGATTATGAATATATTATTATTTGTGCGCTGGTCCTATAAGAGGTCTTTGTCACTTCCCACGAGCCTGGTTGTGACAAAAACTCACCCTCTTTCTTATGATTAATAAATGCATCGTATAGTGTGTGTCTGGCATGCTTACAATGATGTCAAAAAACAACATTTGAGAGTGCGCTGACCCTGGTGCTAGAGGGGGTACGGCAGCTGGAGGTTGAATGTTTGAAGTTGTACGGGACTATAAAAAGTTAAATGTAGATCAATGTATCACTCAAAAGGTTATCATTGCACTCAATTCCTTTGAAAAAAAAGTTATGGTATTTGTCTACACTGAAAAAATATATAAACGCAATAATTTCAAAGATTTTACTGAGTTACAATTAATATATGGAAATCGGTCGTTTGAAATAAATACATTAGGCCCTAATCTATGGATTTCACATAACTGGGAATACAGATATGCATCTGTTGATCACAGACCCTTAAAAAAAAGAAGCTATCAGAAAACCAGTCAGTATCTGGTGACCACCCTTTGCCTCATGCGGCTAGACATCTCCTTCACATGGAGTTGTTCAGGCTTTTGATTGTCACCTGTGGAATTTTGTCCCACTCTTCAATGGCTGTGCGAAGTTGCTGGATATTGGCGGGAACTGGAACACGCTGTCGATCCCGAACATGCTCAATGGGTGTCATGTCTTGAGTATGCAGTCCATGGAAGAATTGGAAAATGTTCAGCTTCCTGGAATTGTGTACAGGTCCTTGTGAAATGGTGCCATGCATTATCATGCTGAAACATGAGGTGATGGCAGAGGATGAATGGCATGACAATGGGTCTCAGGATCTCATCACATATCGATGCATTCAAATTACCATCAATAAAATGCAATTGTATTTGTTGCCTGTAGCTTATGCCTGCCCATACCATAACCCCACCGCCATCATGGGGCACTCTGTTCACAACGTTGACATCAGCAAACAAGCAGGTTTCTGGCTCTCACAGACCTGTAACTTCTTCTTTAAGAGGCTCCTCTGTCCTCCACTCGTTACCTGTATTAATGGCACCTGTTTGAACGTGTTATCAGTATAAAAGACACCTGTCCACAACCTCAAACAGTCACACTCCAAACTCCACTATGGCCAAGACCAAAGAGCTGTCAAAGGACACCAGAAACAAAATTGTAGACCTGCACCAGGCTGGGAAGACTGAATCTGCAATAGGTAAGCAGCTTGGTTTGAAGAAATCAACTGTGGGAGCAATTATTAGGAAATGGAAGACATACAAGACCACTGATAATCTCTCTCGATCTGGGGCTCCACGCAAGATCTCACCCCGTGGGGTCAAAATGATAACAAGAGCGGTGAGAAAAAATCCCAGAACCACACGGGGGGACCTAGTGAATGACCTGCAGAGAGCTGGGACCAAAGTAACAAAGTCTACCATCAGTAACACACTACGCCGCCAGGGACTCAAATCCTGCAGTGCCAGACGTGTCCCCCTGCTTAAGCCAGTACATGTCCAGGCCCGTCTGAAGTTTGCTAGAGAGCATTTGGATGATCCAGAAGAAGATTGGGAGAATGTCATATGGTCAGATGAAACCAAAATATAACTTTTTGGTAAAAACTCAACTCGTCGTGTTTGGAGGACAAAGAATGCTGAGTTGCATCCAAAGAACACCATACCTACTGTGAAGCATGGGGGTGGAAACATCATGCTTTGGGGCTGTTTTTCTGCAAAGGGACCAGGACGACTGATCCGTGTAAAGGAAAGAATGAATGGGGCCATGTATCGTGAGATTTTGAGTGAAAACCTCCTTCCATCAGCAAGGGCATTGAAGATGAAACGTGGCTGGGTCTTTCAGCATGACAATGATCCCAAACACACCGCCCGGGCAACGAAGGAGTGGCTTCGTAAGAAGCATTTCAAGGTCCTGGAGTGACCTAGCCAGTCTCCAGATCTCAACCCCATAGAACATCTTTGGAGGGAGTTGAAAATCTGTGTTGCCCAGCAACAGCCCCAAAACATCACTGCTCTAGAGGAGATCTGCATGGAGGAATGGGCCAAAATACCAGCAACAGTGTGTGAAAACTTTGTGAAGACTTCCAGAAAATGTTTGACCTCTGTTATTGCCAACAAGGGGTATATAACAAAGTATTGAGATAAACTTTTGTTATTGACCAAATACTTATTTTCCACCATAATTTGCAAATAAATGTATGAAAAATCCTACAATGTGATTTTCTGGAGAGAAAAAAATCTAATTTTGTCTGTCATAGTTGAAGTGCACCTATTATGAAATTTACAGGCCTCTCTCATCTTTTTAAGTGGGAGAACTTGCACAATTGGTGGCTGACTAAATACTTTTTTGCCCCACTGTACACACACACACACACACACATACATACATACATACATACATACATACATACATACATACATACATACATACATACATACATACTGTACATACATACGCTACTATGGGTTTCTTCACGGTACCCAAACCAAAGACAGATTTAATGTGTCGTTCAGTTATTTATAGTGCCATGTCATCGTGGAATGCTCTGCCACCAGAAGTTATTCAGGCAAAAAGCAAGTTTAGCTTTAAAAGACAAATAAAGCAGCACTCCTCTTTCTAAAGTTCAAATCTAACTGCACTGCATATATGAATATGAATATGAATATGTATACAATGCCTTCACAAAGTATTCACACCACTTGACTTGTTCCACATTTTGTTGTGTTACAGCCTGAATTTAAAACGGATTAAAATGAGATTTGTTGGTCACTGAGCCACACACAATACTCCATAATGTGAAAGCGGAGTTGTTTTTCCAAATTAATTAAAAATGAAAAGCTGAAATGTCTTGAGTCAGTAAGTATTCAACCCATTTGTTATGGTACGGCTCAATAAGTGGAGTAAACATTTGCTTAACAAATCACATAATAAGTTGCATAGATCATAGTGTTTTAACATGATTTTGGAATGACTACCTCACCTCTGTACCCCACACATACAATTATCTGTAAGGTCCCTCAGTCCAGTTGTGAATTTCAAACCGTTTCAACCACAAAGACCAGGGAGGTTTTCCAACGTATTGCAAAGAAGGGCACCTATTGTTAGATAGGTACAAATACAAAAAAAGCAGACATTGAATGTCCTTTTGAGCACGGTGAAGTTATTCATTACACTTTGGACAGTGTATCAATACACCCAGTCACTACAAAGATACAGGCATCCTTCCAAACTCAGTTCTTGGAGAGTAACTGTTCAGGGTTTTCACCATGAGGCCAATGGTGACTTTAAAACAGTTACAGAGTTTAATGGCTGTGACAGGAGAAACTGAGGATGGATCAACAACATTGTAGTTACTCCACAATACTAACCTAATTGACAGAGTGAAAAGAAGGAGGCGTGTACAGAATAAAAATATTCCAAAACATGCATCCTGTTTGCAACAAGGCACTAAAGTAATATTGCAAAAAAGTGGGCAAAGCAAATAACTTTTTGTCCTCAATACAAAATGTTATTTTTAGGGCAATATCAATACAACACATTACAGAGTACCACTCTCCATATTTGCAAGCATAGTGGTGACTGCATCAGGTTATGGGTATGCTTGTAACTGTTAAGGACTAGAGAGTTTTTCAGGATAAAAAAGAAATGGAATGGAGCTAAGCATAGGCTCATTCTTAGAGGAAAACCTGGTTCAGTCTGCTTTCCACCAGAAATTGAGAGAAAAATGAACCTTTCAACAGGACAATAACCTAAAACACAATGCCAAATCTACAGTACTTACCAAGAAGACAGTGAAAGACAGTGCAGAGTAACAGTTTTGACTTAAATCTGCTTGAAAATCTATGGCAACACTTGAATATGATCAACAAGCAATTTGACAGAGCTTGAAGAATTTTGAAAAGAAAATATGATCAAATGTTGCACAATCCAGGTGTGGAAAGCTCTTAGAGACTCACCCAGAAACACGGAAAGATGTAATCGCTGCCAAAGGTGCTTCTAAAAAGTATTGACTGAGGGGTGTGAATACTTATGTAAATGAGATGTATTTACATATTTCCGTATTCAACCCCATATTTCCTTTTTAATACATTTGTACAAATTTCTAAAAACATGTTTTCTCTTTGTCATTATGGGGTATTGTGTGTAGATAGGTGAGAAAAACATATATTTTATCCATTTTGATTTGAATACATTCTGACGATACTATATATGAGTAGTGTGTAAACAGTATTTTTGTTGTCTCTTGGTGTCTTTCCAATATATAACTATTAAAACATGTAATATCTTATGTTGTTCTTGTCTACAACCGTTTTGCACTTTGTCATGTATTTGTAAGTTTTATGTGGACCCCAAGAAGAGTAGCTGCTTCATGTACAGTAGCTGACGGGGATCCTACTAAACTAAACTCCCCACGAATCCGTAAGTAAAGAAAGTAAGCCTTGTCCGAGGTAGAATGACCCACATGTCCTTAGGTTGGACATTATAGCATGGTTGTGTGAAGTGTAGGAAGAGGATGTTTGTGTGGTCTTCTCAAGTTCTGATTTGCCAGGACGCCACACAGCAGGATAGAGAGGTGTGGTATTGGTGGTGGTGGGGGCCCAGTCCAAATGGACAGAAATGTGTGTGTTATTTGTGTGATGTAAGGAGGGTGTGGTCCAGACTGGCAGGATGGCAGACAGTGAGAGTTAACTGGGCCTGGAGCCAGGACTCAGCTGGATGTCTCTCTCTACTCTACTCCACTGCTCTCTGACTCAACCTCCTGCAGTTCAGACAATGTCCAGCGGCTGGCGCTATTTGATAACAAATGCGTGACTTCCATAAATGTATAGAAGCAAGTTAGCAGAGCTCTGATTCAACAAGGCTGTCAGTAGAACATTAGTAGATCTCTGATTCAGCAAGGCTGTCAGTAGAACATTAGTAGATCTCTGATTCAACAAGGCTGTCAGCAGAATATTAGTAGATCTCTGATTCAACAAGGCTGTCAGTAGAATATTAGTAGATCTCTGATTCAACAAGGCTGTCAGTAGAACATTAGTAGATCTCTGATTCAGCAAGGCTGTCAGCAGAATATTAGTAGATCTCTGATTCAACAAGGCTGTCAGTAGAACATTAGTAGATCTCTGATTCAGCAAGGCTGTCAGCAGAATATTAGTAGATCTCTGATTCAACAAGGCTGTCAGTAGAACATTAGTAGATCTCTGATTCAGCAAGGCTGTCAGTAGAATATTAGTAGATCTCTGATTCAACAAGGCTGTCAGTAGAATATTAGTAGATCTCTGATTCAACAAGGCTGTCAGTAGAACATTAGTAGATCTCTGATTCAGCAAGGCTGTCAGCAGAATATTAGTAGATCTCTGATTCAACAAGGCTGTCAGGAGCACATTAGTTGATCTCTGATTCAACAAGGCTGTCAGTAGAACATTAGTAGATCTCTGATTCAACAAGGCTGTCAGTAGAACATTAATAGATCTCTGATTCAACAAGGCTGTCAGGAGCACATTAGTTGATCTCTGATTCAACAATGCTGTCAGTAGAACATTAGTAGATCTCTGATTCAACAAGGCTGTCAGTAGAACATTAGTAGATCTTTGATTCAACAAGGCTGTCAGCAGAACATTAGTAGATCTCTGATTCAACAAGGCTGTCAGCAGAACATTAGTAGATCTCTGATTCAACAAGGCTGTCAGTAGAACATTAGTAGATCTCTGATTCAACAAGGCTGTCAGCAGAACATTAGTAGATCTCTGATTCAACAAGGCTGTCAGTAGCACATTAGTAGATCTCTGATTCAACAAGGCTGTCAGTAGCACATTAGTAGATCTCTGATTCAACAAGGCTGTCAGCAGAACATTAGTAGATCTCTGATTCAACAAGGCTGTCAGTAGAACATTAGTAGATCTCTGATTCAACAAGGCTGTCAGTAGAACATTAATAGATCTCTGATTCAACAAGGATGTCAGTAGAACATTAATAGATCTCTGATTCAACAAGGCTGTCAGTAGAATATTAATAGATCTCTGATTCAACAAGGCTGTCAGTAGCACATTAATAGATCTCTGATTCAACAAGGCTGTCAGTAGAACATTAATAGATCTCTGATTCAACAAGGCTGTCAGCAGAACATTAATAGATCTCTGATTCAACAAGGCTGTCAGTAGAACATTAATAGATATCTGATTCAACAAGGCTGTCAGTAGAATATTAATATATCTCTGATTCAACAAGGCTGTCAGTAGAATATTAATAGATCTCTGATTCAACAAGGCTGTCAGTAGAACATTAATAGATCTCTGATTCAACAAGGCTGTC